>NC_042494.1:73156723-73158873 GCF_005508785.2 Acyrthosiphon pisum | reverse complement strand
ATAATAAGCTGCTGCGAATCAGAATTTTTAATCCAGGCAATGGAAAAGTTAAGATAAGTTCTGAATACCATACACAGAATATTAAATAACAAATTGAACAAAGTTTGAGTTATATAGAGTTGGTACATTTAACGGGCAACGAAGTGCACGGGATCAGCTAGTATAATATATATAAATGGAACATGAAAAATCTACATAACCTCATCAATCGATAACGGCTGGTTTGATTTAGCTCAAATTTTTTTTAAGATGTTCGTAATTGCCAGGAGATGGTTTTTGCAAAAGAAAATTTTAGAAAAATCCATCGGAAAAGTAAGAAATCTGGATGTAAAAATAAAACAGTGGCGCAACAGTGTATTATATATTGGTTGCTATTGGTTAATCGTGCATGTTTGTTGATTTGTATTATTATTTTTTGTCATTTATATATACTAACGTATATACTCCCGTGCATTTTGTTGCCCGTTAATATACCAACTCTATATGACTCAAAATTTGTTCGATTTTTATTTAATATTTGGTGTATGGTGTTTAAAATGTATCCTTTCTTTTCTTTTCTTTCGACTTTTTTGTTGTCCAGAATAAAAATTCTGATTCACAGCAGTATATTATCATGTAGGTTAGCGCTGTTTTACGTAAGTTTATGATTTAAATCTAAAGTATCAAAGTTATACCAAGTTTGTCGTTTTTACTTAATTCGACCTACCGTGGATTAATAAAATCAATTAATAGGGACAAAATCCTAACCTAACTTAACCGTTCTAAAATCCAATGAATAAAAATACCAAATTTAACCATTTTTAATTTAGCACATCTTCTTCCCAGTCTAATTTACTTACAAACATTCATTTATATATATATTGACAAAAAATAATAATACAAATCAACAAACATGCCTGATTAACCAATATCAACCAATATATAATAGGTACACTATTATTATTTTAATCTGCAACAATAAACTAAATTTTTAATTATTTGGTTAATTTTTTTCTGGTGAGACGGCGTCACTATTGTATTTTCGACATCCAGATTTCCTAATTTTCCGATGGATTTTTCCTAAAATTTTCTTTCATAAGAACCTTCTCCGTGATAAAAAAAAAATCAAGGAGATCTGAAAAATAGTTTCAGAGTTTAGCCTGTAGGGAGATTTTCATTTCACATTTATATATAGTTAAATATATATATATATATAAATTAATGTATATAAATTAAGATATAATATATTTTTTTTTTTTTAATTTTATATCTGGAGACTTTCTTTCAAAATATAATTATATATTATTAATATTAAAATATATCATGCCTACCATTATACCCAGAAATCAAATATTATCAATATTTATATATTTGCAGAAAAAAAATCAATTTTTGGTAAGAATATTATTAATTATTATAATATAATGAATTTAAAGAATAGATCTTTAAATAAACCATTAATTTTGAGGATTTTATGATATTAAAATCCATATTAATTGTCTTTTATATAATATAGTTTATTCTTAAAAATAATAGAAATTGTTTTTATTGATATAATGATATTGTGACTGTATAACTATTTGTATACTTTTTGTTAACTTCTGAATCTTTATTTGATAAATAGTATCATATTAATATTATAACTTAATATAATTTACTATAAATACTTAATTTTATTAAATAGTATACAAAACAATTGCAATAAATACAATTTCGTACTTTTGTTACGAAATTTACCGCTATAGGTTCCTACCAAATTTGTAAACATAAATTAATTTATTATTACTTAATTGTATTCATACAGGCCTTACCAAAAGTAAGGTTAAACATTTATTTATTATTATTGAAGTAATTGTAGGTATATACATTTTACCTAATAGCTAATAGGTAGCAATGTTATAACAATTATATATGATCGCTATATCATAAGAGGATAAAAACTATGTTTCAATACATTGAGTAATGACAATCAAATATGTGAAATTACATAACATGTTTTTTTTAAGAGCCAAATATAACAATAATATATTAATATGATTTGACACGTATTATTCTTTATTTTTTTTTTTTTTTTTTATTTTTTTTTATTTTTTATTTGAGTTAAACAATCTATACAAATTATGTATAATAAGCTTAAGTGTTAACAAATTAAGATAACCAGCCAGAAAAAA
>NC_042494.1:73153577-73154809 GCF_005508785.2 Acyrthosiphon pisum | reverse complement strand
AAAATGTAGGATATATAATTTCCAGAAATTAGCAATGACAATAACTACAATATGTATCTATATTATATTATTTGTATAGCCAAAATATCGTCATATGTTTTTAAATTAAATTATAAAAAAATAATTTCTTCCGTAGGAAGGTCAGGCAGCTAGTTACACATAATATATTTATATTAATATCTACAGCGTGATTATAACACAACAATCTTTATTAGTTTTAATTTTAACCAATATGAGTGCTATATGTGAAAACAGTTTCAAATCATGTGACTTTTGGCTTCAAACCATATGCCGTCGCTGTGTGATAACATTTTTTTTAATGTGTCGTTGGGCGACCATGCTATCTTAAATCGGATTTGGGTGCATGTTTTCGAAAATCAAGTTTTAGAATGCTGAGTTTTAGAATGACAAGATTTAGAAAATCTATATTTTAGAATATGAAACTTTTAGAAAATCTGTGTTTTAGAAAAATATTAAATAGTGTTTTAGAAAATAAAATAAATAAATACAGAGTTTTAACGGGAAATATCAAAATACATAATATTTATAAATATAATGCTTTGTTACTCGATAATCGTTATCAAGTTTCTATTTTATTGATAAGTATTGCCCACTATTATCGTAAGATATTATCGTTTAATAATTATCGTAGAATTATGGTTCTATATTGATATAATATATGATTATTTCATATATAGTCGAATACGACATATTACAACATGAAACTGAAGCAACAATCGAATCGTTGATTTCAAATCAAGTATTCAAAAGAAAAAAGTACAATCAAACGCGGAATAATAACTTATTACAAATATGTAAACGAATAGTTAATGATCCTAATTATAATTTAAATGAATTTATGAGAGCTATTGCTAATAATCTGAAGTATTAACAATTATATATTTATTTTTTTTTTATGAAAGAATTATTAGAAAATATTTTATATAATTACGGGTAAACAGTAAAAAAAAAAAAATAATTAAATATGTAAAATATGTAAATAAATAGTCGATGATTCTAATTATAATTTAAATGAATTTATGAGAGCTATTGCTAATAATCTGAAGTATTAACAATTATTATATTTATTTTTTTTTTATGACAATTATTATATTTATTTTTTTTTTTATGAAAGAATTATTAGAAAATATTTTATATAAGTACGGGTAAACAGTAAAAAAAAAAAAATATTTAAATATGTAAAATATGTAAATAAATATTCGATGATTCTA
>NC_042494.1:73118602-73151851 GCF_005508785.2 Acyrthosiphon pisum | reverse complement strand
TAAGTTGTGTGAAGCGGTGTCTGAGTCATTATTTGAAGCAAATATTGCTGTGTCGTCAGCAAATGTGGCGAGGAGAGTTTGATTGGAAGTGGGCATATCAGAGGTATAGATATTATAAAGTAGAGGAGAGAGATCACTACCCTGAGGAACACCTGCCTTAATTTTTTGGATAGTAGAAAGTTCATTTTTGTGGCGTACTGAAAAAGACCGGTTATCAAGATAGGATTTAATTAAAAGAAAATAAGGTGAAGGGAGAAAGTGCTTAAGTTTGAAAAGAAGTCCGTAATGCCAAACGCGATCAAAGGCCTGTGATATAACGAGGAATACCGCAGGGCAAAATTGTTTTGACTCGAAAGAGGATGAAATTTTATCTACGATTCTATGGATTTGTTGAGTTGTATTATGTTTACGACGAAATCCAAACTGAGATTTAGGTAAAATATTTTGTTGGTCAATTAGTGACGAGATTCTATGTAAAATTAGTTTTTCAAAAAGTTTTGCAAATGTAGGTAGTAAGCTGATTGGGCGATAAGAACTTGTGAGATGTTTAGGCTTGTTTGGTTTTGAGATCATGATAATAACTGAATGCTTCCAGGTTGAGGGGAAGTACGACAAGCGTAGCATAGAATTATATACATGGGTAAGGAACAAAATTGACTTTTTAGATAAATTCTTTGCTATTTTATTTGTGATTTGATCATGACCAGGAGCTTTGTTAGGCCGAAGCTTATGAATGACTATTAGGATTTCGGGTGGAGAAATCGGTTTGGCAGGAAGGGACATGGCCACATGGGTAAGGGAGAAGACAAGGATGAGTTTACTAGGTCAGTGTGGTCAGGGCTAGGGATTATTTCTGGATGAGGAGAGAAAGTTGAAAATAAGTGGGCTCCAAAGAGGTTGGCTTTCTCTAAATCAGTGATAGCTAATGATTTGTCGGGACGTTCAAGAGAAGGGATATTTTCACGTTGATTCGTTAGCTTTTTTGTTATTTTCCAGAGGGAGCCGTTATTAGGAGACAGAGTACTTAGGTATTGACTAAATTGTTCAGATCTATATTTCGCTAATTGAGATTTAAGATCGTTTGATAGATGATTGTAGGCAGTTTTGTGTTCTGGGTATTTCGATCGTTGCCACAAGGATCGAGCATGACGTTTGGCTTTAATAAGGTTGACTAAGTATGAGGGGAGCGAGATGTGGGATTTGGATTGGTTTTTTTTTGGGGTGGTCAAGGAAGAATGAGAAACTGCATTTTGGATAGTTTTTGTTAATTTGGAGATTGCTAGGTCAATATCGAGAGGGCATTTTAGAGGAGTATTTAGGGACAAAGATTCGTCTAATTCAGCTTGAAAAAGTTTCCAGTCTACAGGGCCGGATGAGAGAAACGGGTTAGTCGTGGTAGAGGCAATTTCGGCGTCTAAAGTTAATAAAACAGGAGAATGATCGCTTGATAGGTGGTTAAGGCTTGTTATAAATTTGTTTAATCTATTTGGTAATCGTGTAATAAAAAAGTCGAGAATGTCAGGGGATCTATTTGCATGCGATGGCCACTAAGTTGGTTCATCAGGGGAGATGAATGATAATTTATGTTTTAAAATTGATGTATGGAATAGCCTGCCTCTCGTATTAGTATATCTACTGCCCCATTGAGAATGTTTGGCATTAAAATCACCACCTATTATAAGAAAGTTGCCTAGGCTATGGAAAAAAGAAAGAATTTTAGGTTCGGAAATAGGTTGGTTTGGAGGGAAGTAGGCTGAAGATATTGTGATGTTGAAATTATTTATTTTAATTTTGATATTAGCAGCTTGTAGGTATGATTCATTTGTGCTAGGCATTTCGTTATAAAAGAGTGAGGATTTAATAATTGTTGCAGCCCCACCATGGGAAGTTCTATCAGGGTGATCAGCTCTAATAATTGAGTAACCATTGAAGCTAATATTGGAAGTGGTGGATAGGTGAGTCTCAGTTATAAGGGCAATATCAATGTTTTTATGGTGAAGAAGGTAAAAAAGTTCATTGGAATTTTGTTTTAATCCATTGGCATTCCATAGGAAAATTGATAAGGAAGAGGCATGATTTATTGAGTTTGAAGTCATTTTTTTTCTAAGACTGTGTCAATTACTTTTGTAAGAAGTGTTATGAGAGGGGTGATTAATGTTTTTAGGTCATTTATAAATGATGTAAGTTGGGCAGTTAGTGAGGAAGTAGAATCTAATTGCGGTTGATTATTATTTGCAGTGTGGTTTTTATTTTGAGTTGCCTGAGCATAGGATAAATTAGTAGTAATAGGGATGCTTTGATTTTCTGAGGCACTGTCTGGACTGGGGTGGGTAATTACATTAGTATTATTTTTGTAGAATTTGTTGTTGTTGTTGAGACGGTGATTGTTGTTTACTTTGGAGTGACGGTTGCGATGAGTTTGAATATTTTTAAGAGCTGGACATCCCCGATAATTTGTTGGATGATCGCCGAAACAAAGGGCGCATTTTGCTGGAAGGTCCTTGCTTTTCGTACAAGTGGTTGAACTGTGATGATCCCCACAACGAACGCATTTAGGTATACTGTGACAGTAAGAACGCGTATGGCCATAATCTTGGCAGTTCATACATTGAGGTATTTGCTTTTTTGGTTTAGGAGCTTCGACTTTGATTTTTGTGTGACAAATATATTGTAATTCAAAAATGTCCTTATTGTTGATGGCTGGTTCGAGGTCGACAAAAAATAGTGGTAAAGGAGCTTTGGATTGGTAATGAAGTACATTTGTTATATTTCGAGTTAAGAACCCATGGTTACCCAAGTCTTCTTTGATAAAATCAACTGCAGTGGTGGGGTGGAGATTTATTATAACTACACGATAAGGTTTATCATCGTGTAGTTGGAATGTATAGAAATTTAAATTTTTTTGTTTGAGGTACTTTATTACCGTTCTATATGAATTGGGATTAGATGTGTTGAGTTTTAAGCTGTTTGATGTAGTTTTACACGAGAATTCCAAGGGTGGAGCTTGTAGGTTACTAATTTCTTCGCAAAAAGCTTGGTAGTTATTAATAATTGATTTAATAAAAATTGGTGGCGGAGCTTTTATGATAACGTCATTATCGACAGCCATTTCGTTATCAATTTAAGTATTGTTTAATCTTGTTTTCGTGTTGTTCGTATCGATGTACAAAGGGCGAAAGCGATTTGGAGTAGAAAATATATTTTTTTGAGAATTATTTTGATGGTTTGATATTTTTAGTTTGGGTGACAATCCAGGAGAGTTTAGACGTTTTTGATGAGAAGATATTCGCCATTCGTTTTCATTGTCTGAAGATTCGATTGGGGAGTTAATACTCGTTTGATTTAATAATGGTTTAGATATTTTAGATATTTTTAACGGGGATACCGTTTTCTTTTCATTGTTGCTTTTATACTTTGGACTTGTTGGATTATTATTATGAGAGGTACTCATAATAACAAAGGTATGATAATGATGTAGATAGAGAAATTATTTAAATTGCCTCGGATAAGATAAATTATACATTACCGGCGATTACAGAAGTCACGCGATGTGTGTAGGGCACCGCGACGAGCACTATGACTTGCTATCGGGGGCAGATAAAACGGGTCACAGTACGAATATACGTGTGGACTGTACGGTGTTGCAACACGAACTGAATATTCTCCTCTAAAAAAAAAAAAATTATCAAATTTGGTTAACTCTACAGGGCAGGATCATTGTTCCCGTAAACCGTGTTTTTGAGGACAAAATCACATTGGCACCGGGCGCCTTAATAAATAATATACCTATCTTTCTAAAATTTTGAAACTATTTCAGTTGCCTAGAATTTTTTTCAAAATACCTTAATTTTATTGTAATAAATATTATAAATATATTTAATTTACAAAATGAGTCATCCAATCAGGGGCGGATCCAGAAATATTTTACAGTGGGGGGGGAGCACAAAATTGTCCTTAAAATCGTATCCTCCAGGGCTCCAGCAAAAACCGTTTTATTACACAACGTAGACACAAAGTACGTCTAGTATAATATTATACAAGATATTATGCGCAGCGTACATTATATTTCACGCTAGGTAATGCCAATTGCCGAATGCACAAAAATATCACTTTTCACAAATGGAATGATGTGCGACGGCCGACGATGGACGGTCGGTTTTCAATAATATTATTAATTATATTTTTGCAATATTTTTTTTCCCCCAGAAATGACTACGGTAAGGATGGTCGACGACGGCAAGTTATACCGATAATTTTATTTATTTATAATGCCATAATGGTACAATAATAATGATATTTGGTTTCGGGTAATAGTTATCGACGAAGACAATCTAATTGTCGTCGTCGATAACAAGAAATTGTTTACATCGACGACGATCGATGACGGAACGCAATTTAGCTATAACTTATAAGCCTATAACATATTAACACAGTACCTAATACAATTACACACTCGCACACAATACATATTATATAATTATATTATTTTATTTTTCGTAAATTTATATTTTATAATACTGTATTTTGTAGTTGTAATAAACCACGAAAATAATATTCTTTACAATTTACTTACCAAGACTAACGCAATTTGTTCAGTAAAAAATAAAAAATAAAAATTATGTTTTAATAAAGTTATGAAAACTTTTTTTTACATTTGCCTATCAAATAATAAAATGTATATAAATTTGTATTAAAAATAATTTTTACGCACATAAAATGTCTTACCACTTGCTGAAAATCATGTTTCCATATCAACAATATAAGCTCGTCAGTAATAATAATATAATGCATACATTTTATAAAATTTTAAATATTCAACAATAACCTGAAATCCTTGAATCCAGTTTTAAAGTTATAATCAATGTGTTTGTTTTTAACTTTTATTATTATTATTATTAATTTTTATTTCATTAAAATACAAAACTCTTTCTACGTCATGTGTTTAAGGATACCTACTTATATACTAGTTTATGCTGCATCAAACACGGCATTAGCGGACTCTGCCCGAGCTGAGAAAGGGAGAAATGTATCAAGGCTGCGACCGTGAGAGGCCTTTTCAGCCTTTCTACTTCCAATAAAAATAATATTATGTTATAATTTTATAATTAGTTATGCAAAATTATTAATTTACAATTAAAAACGCATAGATGTTGGAGCGTCTGCCTATATTACTAAGTATATTTTATGATATAACTATATTGCTATTAAAGTGGTAATATATTTTAGTTGGTTAAATTTAACAAATATTACCAAATAGTTATTTTAAAAGCATAATTACTACAAGTTTAAACAATTTTTATACAGTTCAATTTTACCACTTCCGTTACATCGAAGTTCTCAACTAACACAATTGATAATTAATCTACAGTTGAACGACTTTCTAGGTCTAATTGTATTTATATATATTAATAAATACGTTGTTTTAGATATAAATAACCTTTAGAAAATACAAAATACATAATAAAATACAGAAATTAATATTGTTCAATATAATTAATATTATTTAACTCAGTTAGGTAGGTAGGTATAACTATTATACGTTTCAGTAGCTATAGGTCTGAAACGGAAAAAACATGTCCTTATTAAAAATTAAGTTTTATGAAAATTCCACAGAATAACATATAATATAGTACCCATATAATATGATAAATATTGAAATATTTACGCCTTACTTCAATCTAAAAACGCCTACCTACTCAATCATTGATGATGGAATGTGTGACATGAAAATAGTATGCCGCATGGTACTGGAAAATAGGGTATTGTATCCAACACTATATCAAATTCATAGCAGCTCTATTTAATATTTTCTAGTTAATACATATAAAAGGCACTACTAATTCAGAGTGTCGACAAAAAAAATCAATACAATTATATATTATGCTAATAAATATTGAAATTATAATTAATAATATAACATGTTTTGCATAAATATGTTGTTTCAAAGCGTGATTGGCCACGTGACCTCCTAGACAAATATATATATTTTTTAAAACACTCTATAAAAATCAAATTAAGTTAAATAAGTGTTACTGGATGTCACATTTCCCCCTTCACACAAGACACCAAGCATTGTACATTTATACATAGGTAGGTATGTAAATATTACTTATTTACTTGACTATACAGATTGTAAATATTCGTTTTTCTTAAAAGAAAAAAAAGATTGTTTATTGTATAATAATTCAACACTTAATTTAAAAAAATGTAATTATAAGCTATCTAACGACGTCTCAGTAGGATCTCCTTTTTGGCAATTGCATGGTTCTTTAGGGTTATCTCCTATATCACTGTCGAATGGCTTTTTAACAGACTCATCTTTTTGCCCAACAGATGGCTTTTTAGTTACTTTTTTGTCACCAAACAGCTCTAATGTTAATTCTGTAAGGAAAAAATTCACGTCTTCACTATAATCTTCAGAGCCATTACATTTACAGTTGCTATCTGTAGTATCTGGGCTACTTGACTTGTACTTTTCGGTCGAAGTAATTTTTGTATCATTGCAACAAACGTCTAAATAACTTTGACAAGGAGTTGTGTTTATCCTGAAATAATAGATAGCTGTACTGAGCAATGATCATATAACACTAATGATAAATGATAATACATAGGTACCTAAGACCCATATTATACATTTCATGATTTCAATTACTCTCAAGTGGCTAAAAAATAAAAATGTAAACTTTTCATATTATTAGGATTTATGACAAATGTAACACAAAGGTACCTATTTATTAATTTACCGATGAAAATATTTTATGTACCTGTCTATTTAGTGTCTTACCTTAAATTACTCTGTTTATTGCCACCAAGAGTCCCATTATTGTTTTTGCACATATGATAAGGTGTGCAGATGCATTTTTTATCCGATAGTATTGTAGTCTTCAAAATGCTCGTTGATTTGAGTCCCGCCGAAGACTGCAATTCAGATTCCAAGATGCCGACCACTGTTGGTTGTATAATAGATTTTTGTCGGATTGTCGACGATAAAACCATTGTGGCATACAAAAACAAACCAATAATATGCATGGTGTAATTCTGTGAACCATAATCAAACAATATATTATACAGTTGTAAATAATACGATAGGTACCTGTCTAAAAACAATTTTGAGATCATTTCAGACGTCTACATTTTTTTTTTTGAAATACTTCAATTTTAATATTATAAATATTATGTTTAGTTTACAAAATCAGTCATTCAATCATCCTAACTTTGAGTATCGTTATTGACTAACTATTTTTAATTAATTTAAATACTTAAGTTACAGTAAAACCTGTCTAAACGGTCACATGTAGGTATATAGGTACCTCTCTCAAACGGACAAGATATGGTAATGACCCAGGAAAAATATATTATTCTAATGTAATGGTTGTAATAAGCCTGTTTATAACGGACCCTTTTGGTGGTTCCGTGACTATCCATTATATACAGTTTACGCTATACAACAAAACTTTCATTTGGTAGTTACTGAAAATGTATTTAATATTTAATCATATTATATATTGTTAACAGATTACTTACCATGACCATCGCAATTTGTGTTACATAAATAATACATATATATTATACACTAATTGAAACACGAAAATCCAAATTATCTACAAAATGTACTTTTTAATTGTTTAAAAAATAATATACTTGATTAAATTTATATAAATTTGTATAAAAATCGTTTTCACGCACATGAAATTCGTAACCACTTGTTGCGGCTTATGCTTCTGTAAAAACAATAATGTAGATAGTAATGTTATGTGCATATATTATACTATTTTATATATTAATTATTAGGTAACCTGATATCCTTGATCTGGTTTTTAAATTTTAAACAACGTATATTTTTGTTCGGAATTCTATACTAATTATTCCTAAAAACATTGCATTTGAAAATTTCATTGTGTATAAAAAATAATAATATGTGTACGATAAAATTGTCAAGTTCCTTCGAATAATATTTTTAAATTACAACAAAATAATTAAAATCGTTATTTTTCATTTGAATATTGTTTGAATATACTAATGTATCATATTACGTATTTACGTATATTTACATATATTGTCATATTTCAATATTTGTAAAAATTATAAAAAATATAACAACAGAACGTAATAACAGCACATTTATGCTGAAAGAAAAATATGGTTTTTTAATAAGTGAAGTGAAACGTATTAAAGCAAAAAAGAAAGAATTTCCACGATTAATTGGTTAGTACAACGGTGCTATGATGTGATAGAAGTGCAAGATAATGAAAAACTAAAAACTTATACGTCCAATGAAAGATAATTCTGATATTATATTTTACGTCCACGACGAAGAATTATACGATATTTTACTTAACATCCACCTATCAATCGGACACAGTGGTAGACACAGAATGATGTATGAAATGAAAAAAAATATATAAATATATTTTAGATTCTGAGCGGAGCGAGGAAGCTATTGTTTTTACAATGGTGTTTATTTTAATTTTTTTTTATTTTTATTTTTATTTCCTGTATACAAAATTTCTTCCAGAAGGAGTGTTTCGATTTCAACATAAAATACCTTATCTTTTAGCAAATTGGATCAAGATGGTACTTTAGAGAGGTCATTTTTCGATTTTCTCAACAGTTATTTAATGCCACGGGAAAAACCACCGGAAAATTGCGAAAAAACGCTAAAAATGGGATTTTAATTTCCAACGCTTTGTTTATCACCATAGAAACGAATAAAAAATTATAATATTTTAATATTAATTCAACTTACATGATAAAATAAATAATAGCAAAATATAAAATATCTAGCCTGTCAAACCATCTCCGCTCAGAATCGTTTTTCTTATACAATGATATTATATCATTGGATTCAAGTCTAATACAACGCCAATATAAAAATTACCCACTTGTAATCTACTGTACAGCAGAGCGACATCCACTTACCTGCTTTTTTATTTTTATTTGTAATTTGTTTAAGATTTTATTAATTCTAATAAATTGACGTGAAGGAAATTAATATTTATATTTTAATAATAGTTTTAAATACATTAACTACACTCTTATTGTTAGCTTATAAAATATCTAGTTAGTATGTAGAATAACTAGTTGAATTATGTATTTATGGATTCATTCAATACATTAACTGAAAGTACCCGTAGGCCGTAATTCTATAGAAAAACTAGTTATTTTATAGAATTAAGGAATTTTATACATTGACGCTTACATATACAATGATATACTTGAGAAATTTCATGTACCACAAATAATGTCTTTAAATCACAACATAATAACAAAAATCGTTATTCTTTATGTTAAATGTTGGAAAACTTAAGGAGAATCTTACATTATATTTTTATTAAATAGAAAAGTTTTTATGAATTTCTAGCTCAAAATAATTTGCCAATTTTTATGATTTTAAAAAATTATTGTGGATTTACCATTTACGCTCAAATTTTTTTTTAATTTCTACTAAGAACGACTTATGAGGAACGTTGTTACATTTTATATTTTCAAGTTTTTTGACCTAGAATAAAAGATTTTATTTTATCAACAATAATTTTTTAAAAAAACTAATAAAACTCGAAATTTTCTTATGCCTATACATAAACAGCTCAAAAGGGTCTCAATATTTCGAAAATTGGTGAATAGAAATTGCTAATATAAACATTCATAGTGAAAATGTCATGTATCTACGGTAAATTTTATTATTGTAATATATTACAACGTCAATTGTCTGATAGTGGAAGTCAGTGACCAAGGTATGAAATTAACTCTTTAAAATTGCTAATCTAAAAACATTTATCCTGACAAAAATTATAACAAATATTGAGAAGACATTTTATTGATATTTGTTTTTATGTTTATGGTTTATTAATTATTTCATTCAAACATTTATAAGTATCATGTTAAGTGTTAACAATTAACTTCTATGAATCCAAACGAAGACGAATTATACTACTTTATTGCAATTTATAGGAACTACTATTGATTATAAATACTAGTATTTATAATCAATAGTACTACGTAAGTTGTAACGATTAAATTGTCGGTCCGAGTGAACAAAGTAAAATATGTAATTGTATTATTATAACAGCATCAAACTATACCTATCTACTAGGTACTATTATATCTACGGTAAGACTTAACATAGTTTATATAACATTAATGGAAATTTGAAACTGTACTAACTAAATGTTAAAATAAATAAATAATGAAAATTCAGTTTGAATATTATATCAAATATGTGATTGTTTAAACATTTAACTACTGTAGTTGAATAAAACAAAAACCTAGAACATAAATTATGCGAACACCATAATATAATATGGTATTGACATTGATTATAAATAGGTACTTACTAGTATTTTGTATTTATAATCATTGCCTAATCAATGATATATTTACTTTAAACACAATATACCTGATTTAAATAAAAACAATAATACAATTATTATTAAATCAACAACGATAATTAATTGTCAATAATAGTAGGTATCTATTTTAACAGTTATATCTAAATTTTGATCAATAATCGGGTTTTTTTTTTTTACTCGATAGTATTATTAATTGAATCTATATTTTTGTTAAGGTTATAGGTAATTTTCGTTAGATTGTAAATGTCACAACCTATTATATAGTTTAATAATTGTATAAAACTATATTATAGGGAAGTAAAAATTTTTAAAAAAAAACGTGGATCCCAGCCGCATAACTAACTTGTACGTTGTGTCTACGTTCCTCTCTTTCCGCTATAACAATCGTTTTATCGATCTAATTCTCATTATGTGCCTCTGTATCGCCCTTTGGCACGTCCTGCCATCGAGTCTGGTTATAGTCACCGTCGTCGTCGTCTCCTCGTTCACGTATTCCGGGTGTTGCGCACAGGCCACTTAGAGTTGCCTACTCAGAGTGTTTAAGGCGCGCCTCTGTAGCGGTCTATTCAGTCTACTATCGAGAACACGCAGCCATTTTTCGTTTGTGGCATAGGTATGCGTGACGCCTTAATGATTTATTATGGATCACGTTACGCGTACAATTTCATTATTATACATTATTTTGTTTTATATTAATGATTTTTTGCGATAATGCAAGAGTAGTATAGTCCGGCCCACGAGAGATTATTACCGTTTTGCGCATGCAGACTGACGGCGGAGACCGTTCCGAGGCTCCATTCCCCCCACTATTTCCGCGACTGTAGCGCGCCACGACTACAGAGTGTATTCAGTGATGCCATACATTCTACAGAGTGATGTAGTGCCATACGTAAGAACTACGATGTCGATTTTTTTTGTAATTGATATACGTAATTTCATCGTTATTTAATAACGTTTAATCGTTATATTACACCAATGTTATTATTATAAAATATTTTAATAAGTAGGTACACGTCATAAATATACAAATTACAAAACGATTTATTATATACTCATTAATATTATAAAATATTTTAATACATAGGTACACGTCATAAATATACAAATTACAAAACAATTTATTATATATACATTAATATTATAAAATATTTTATTTAAAACAAAAAAAAAATTCAAACTACCTATACACAACATAAAATTAATCGGAATTCGGAACAATCGGATGAAGTATCTCCTGTAATTGTCATTACGTGGGATGTTCCTCCTTCTTCAAAATCTTCGGTAATGAAATCGATATTGAACAATTTATCCTCTTCTTTAATAGTGTGTTCGATGAAATTGGCCCACATGTTTGGTGTTACAAGATTGACGCCATCGACCAGTAATTGTTGTACGTCGTTTAACTTGAATGTTGTATTGTTATATTTTACGTGATTTTTCACAGCCGCCCACGCCAACTCTATTGGGTTCAGCTCGCAATGATAAGGCGGCAAACGTAATACAATTTTATTCGATTTCAAAGCTTCTTCGTCGATCATACTTGTCATGAAGATGTTGAATTTCTCTGACCTTGTCCATCATCAGATGTTTGACCATCGGCGTCTCGATATTACAACCTTTGGACCTTAACCATTGCACTATTTTGTCCTTTTTCCAAGCCATTGTGGGAATGGGGTCCAGTTTGACGGAATGGTATGAAGCGTTGTCCATGACTATTACGGAATTATTTTTCAATTTAGGCAAAATTCCGCAGAACCAATCATAGAAGGTGTCTCCATTCATTTCGTCGTGGTAGTCTGCTGTGTTTTTTTTGGACTCAAAACACAGTAGACCACCCTCGACGAAACCCTCTGCTGAGCCGATATGGACAACAATTAATCGCTTGCCCTTACCTGTCGGATTTTTTGGCCCGGTAGACAGTCCTTCTAGGAATGCATCTCTATGCGATTTTATTGTCTCGTCCATCCACACCTTATTACAAGTCTCTCCTGCATTTACCCATGTCTCGTCGAGAAAGTATATTGTTCGACCCTCATTCCTATAACGTCGTATGTCTAAAATATATTTTTGTCTCCATACCACGATATCTCCTCTCTCGGTAAGGGCGCTGTTCCGGTTTCTCTTTGTATATTCAAACCCCAATTCCTTTAAAATACGTTGCAAGGATGTCCTGGGTATAGTTGGTAACTCCGTATCATCATTGATGGCCTGAACGATTTTTTTTAACGTTGGAATGTCGTTTTTAAACCAAAACCCGTGTATTTTTAGAATCCGATATTAACTGATACATATATGTATTATCATTGATTATAAATATTATGATTATAATCAACGCAGTATTATTATATTATTCTGTGGTATAACCTATGTACTATAATTGTGTAAACGAAGAAAAACATAACAAGAAATATAAATCGGCATTCGGCGTACAGATAATTTTATTACACAATGTTTTGGCCAAGTTCGGTCGACAGGCGCCATGCTCCAGTGGTTGAGCATTTTATGTTTATTTAACTACCTATATGGCTATATAAACCGTAGCGCGTAAAGACAATTTTTTTTTGTTATATACTTGTAAAAATGCCAATGGTGGGCAAGTTAATGAAAATAATTAACTGTGGAAAGTTAAGTTAATTCAATTAAATTACCTTCAGTTAAGTTAAAATTTAACAAAAAAATAAAATTTAACTAGTTAAGTTAAAAGTTAAGATGGAAAATAAAATAAACTTAACTCAGTTAAAAAAAAGTTAATTTTTTTTTAAGTCATAATATTCATAATTCATCAATTGCCCTAGTAATTTTGATTTGTACGGATATTTACCAAGACGCTTTGCACTGTGCTAACATAAAACTTAAAATTATTATTATATTTCATTGTTAGCAGACACTTATAAGTTATAGGTTACCTAACTTATAAACCTTAAATTATACTAAACTTGTTAGAGTCTAGAGAAGATATTAATTATTAGTAGTAGTGTAAATTTTACATCTTCTATCCTAGTTAGACTTTTTATATTTAGTACCATTATAATAGTCTATTATTAAAATAAAATCAATGAATAATGATAATAGTATAATACCTACCAAAAATTGTTTCCATATTTATTTCGATAATGTTATTTTCTAAACTCATACGTTTGCTTGTATTTATAACGAATACGACAATATAAATTATAATTTATAAATATCTCGGACGACTTTTTGTTTTGTCCATTGGAATTATTGTCGTATTTACCAGAAACCAGTATATGTTATTGATATAATGATTTCCATTATAAGACTATGATATTTAGTTTTAAAGCTGTTTTTAGGAATTGGAGATTTAGATAAAACAAAAATCAGATTATTCAATACCGAGTAGATCATAAAATTATAGAATTCGTGAAAATAGCCAGTCCATACAAGGATAGTATACTAATTATTACTCTTTACTGTAGTACCTATAGAATATAGATTATAATATAATTTGATTATTATGAATTGATGATATTATATTATCAGAAAAATAAATTACCAAAATTGAATGAATAAGTTTTGTCTCTTGGTTCCACACATGATAAAAAAAATTTAATTAACTTAACTGTACAATAATGATAATAAACTTTAAAAAGTTAAGTTAAGACAATACAAAATTTAACTGAATAAGTTAATAAGTTAAAAACAAAAAAAAACTAACTAGTTAAGTTAAAAAGTTAAAAAAAATTAACTTCAACTTTTTAACAAGTTAACCTTTGAAAAATGCGTACACTGAATTAAGGGCGTCATATCTATGTTTTCTCCCTCATACGCACTGTCCCTTAATAATACGACCCTGAATGGTTCTAATAGAATTGTCTATCCGTAAAGGTACTATTGAATCTCTAAAAAGTATATATTATTATTATGATTACTTAGGTAATATAATTACTTAAAGGAGGTAGGTATTCAGTATTTACTATTGTCAACAATTGTCTTAAACTGTATTGGTTTTACAATAATGTGTTCTTTTTTTGTGTACCTATCTGTTGTAAAAATTAGGGCAGTGAAAATACTTCATTCTTTAACTTTGCGTGCAGGTAGTTTCTTATGGAAAATCAAATGTGGTAAAAATTCTTAGTACTTTTCAAAATATTTGAGGAAAACTAACAATTATGGATAAACAGGAATATTTATGATTTATGATTTACACAGTACCTACTAGTTTTTGACAAAATCGATTGTTATTTTATTGAAATTCATAAATAAAATATAACATTAGATTGGAATTAGAAATTTTCATTGAATATTGATATTGGAATTTTCTAGATATAATACTTATATAAATTATAATTATTCAAACTATTTTTGACTTTTTTGAGCTGAATAGCTCTAAAAATATAGACATTAGATATTTTTGACATTTTTATTAATTTTACAATTTGTTTATACTATATTTATTTTAATTCCTAAAACTTCTAAAATATAATACAAGGGTTTGATCTTACAACTATAAAAAACATCAAAAAGACACGTTTTAATTGTTATTACTGTTATTAGAAAGTATTTTAAGTTAAAATGTTAACAAAATTTGTCAAAATCACGAAAACAGAAACTATTCTGTAGTTTAAAATCCATAAAATGTATATTTTACTACCTAAGGCCTTCCAATTTAATATGATATAACTTATTAATTTTTCTTACTAAATTTTACGTTCACTATATTTGGGTAGTTAAAAATGCAATTTTAAATTTTTATAGGTAAATATATATTTATGGATGAAATTAATGCTGCTTGTGTTACATAATAAAATACATATCTGATTAGAATTTAGGAATATTACATTAAATAGTATATATGAAAAAAAAAAAAACAAATTCGGATAATTTATGACTTATAGTTAAATAAACTAAAATATACTTTATTTTAACATTGTGAAGGGTCCAAATTAGATAAACCTTTTTTGAAATATGTAATCCAGGATGGACCAGTATCAGTACCAGTTGCTTGATTTGTGAAATAATTAACCATGTATGCGTCAATATTCTCGTGAGTAAGTTGCGCAGTGTTATCTAAAGAAAAAAATTATGTTTTAATTATTGAAATAATAAACAAGGTTATTTAGATTATAGATAAAATAGTATATTTAGAGATGTTTATGCTGTACATTTTATCAATTTTTTTTTTACCGGTAAGTTTTTTACTTAACACTATCGTTACGTGGCCTATTTAATAAATGCAATCAAAAACGCTTATCCCGAATTGCAAAGAGAGATCTTTTTTATCAACTGATAATAAATACCAATACAATAATCATTATACTAATCATATTTTCTATTTCCTCAACATGTATATAAGTAATAGTTAAAAGTAAATAAATATAAATGTTTTGACTTTTGAAAAAAAAAAAAAAAAGGAAATGCTCTGTTAATTTTGATAATTTAATTTAAATTGTTTATTAATTTTATTGAATTATGAATATTCATAATATGTAGGAACTTATACAGAACCACGGTATATACCGTAATATACCGTGTACTTAACAATAGATCCATTTTTAGTTAAGTGTTGTTATTATTAGAAAGAACTTAATTTGTCAATAATACAATAACAAAAATAAAAATCGTATTTACTAATAAAAAAGATGGATCTAAGAAATGTTATTATTAACGTTAGATTCTATTTTATCATTTTACTACTTTATTGGTAAATATACCAATATTTTTTTTACTTAAATTCTTTATCTCTAAGTATATTATGTCACTCTATTCGATAATTTTTAAATCTATTAAAACCTCAACATTATATGTTCAAAAATACCAACACTAAGATCGTATGACTTATGTTTGTTTAAGACTATACGTAGTATTATTATATTTGGTCTCTCTGGAAGTACTGTACATGAATAGTTAGAAACATTAGCAGCCGATCGTTTGACATCTACCAATTTACTAAGAATTAATTTTGCACAATTGACAAGGCTATTAAAAATGTAGATGCCATTTGTTATTCTTTGATGATCTAAATAAGGTTCATACTCAATTTTGTAGACTGTTAATAATATTAAAGTTTAATAGTAATATAGAACATTAATAATAAATATTTTTAAAAAAACCAGAGACAGATTTAAGTAGGTAATAGGAATTTGACGCTTTGATATGGAGAAATAAATGGTACCGTCATATTCTGTTGTTATTTTAACAATATTTAACAACACGTTGGTAGTGTTGCAGCAACGTAAGTATTAATTTTTATTAATTAATTTTATGTTTAATATCTATAGTTTTGAAAAGGTCTGAAAACTTACGCTAATACTCATTCAATAAGACGTTTTTCATAAAAAATATGTTCGGATGCGTGTTAATATTACTACTCTATATTATAAATTATTATTACGTTTATTAATTAAAATTACATTTTACTTACTTAATCCAACTTGGCCCACTGTTATTAAACCCTGGTTTTTTAATTTAATTTACATATTATAATACCTACTTATTTAATTGGTAAACAAGAGAGTTACCTACCTATTATTTAATACCTGACAAGAATGTTATTATTATTATTATTATTATTTTATTAGAATACTTATTTAATAGGTCAACAAGAATGTTTTTTTTTTTTATATGTTAATATAATATACTCACCCGGTAAAAATATATTTGCTTAATTCAGAAAATTGTCTGGTATTGAAGTGAAACTTCTTTATAGAGGGTACAAAAAAAATTAACAACGGTCGGGCACGGTCGGCCGTCACGAGCCGTCGTCACGGACCAGCTGTGCATCGGTTAAACGGTATCATAGAAACGTAGATTATTATTTTTGTAGTACCTATGTAATAACAACTAATTATATTAATTAGATTTTTTTATATAATATATAAATTCTGTGTTTCTATGTTATTCTATGTTATCTATGTTATCGGTATTATATTTGTGAATTATTATTACAACAAAAAAGATTGTCATTTTGTTTAACTTAAAGTTTGGTCAATAGGCTATTACGCCCTCAACCCTTGCCAGTGGTTTGTTTTATTTTAGTAGCCTTCAACTCTTCCCAGCAGTTTGTCGTTCTACGTTGTGTGAGTACTATTACATTTTACATAATTTTTATATTATTAACTACTTATATATAAATTCTGTTTCTGTATGTGTTATCGGTATTATATTTGTGAATTATTAAAACAAAAAAATATTGTACATTTAATACTATAATACCTAATTTTAATTGTATCATTAAATATAAGCGGCCAAATGTCAGATCTGGAGGAGTAGCTATATATCATAATAACGACGATATAGTTAATATTGTCACTCCATCGACTGAGATGACAATAGGACAATCAAAGTTATATAATTCCAAAATTACTCCAGTCGGTGAATTTTGTGTTGCTGAGTGTTCAAAACAAAATGAACCAATCATCTTCATTGTAGCAGTTTATATCTCACCAAATCAAAAAATAGATGATATAGTTTATTTTTTAAAAAAATCGTTGATTGCCTATTCTACCAAAGGTACACCATTACTCGGCAGGGGAGAAGATAAACTGCCTATGATTCTGAGTGGAGACTTTAATGTTAATTTTGCATTGGATAGATCAGAACCATGAACACAATTTTTGCGTGAACATCTCAATTTATCAATGAATAATGATCCAAAAATTCCAACAACGCGGTCAGGAACCACAATAGATGCTATTTTCACACGATATTTTAATAATGTACAATCAAAAACGTACATAACTTATTTCAGCTATCATAAGCCCACTGTATCATTAGTTAAAAATAAATAATAATAAAAAAAAACAGTTCTATTGAATATAAAATTGTAAAGTGTATTTTTTTTATTTTATTCCAATACCTCATATCAGTTGCATGACTAAAAGAAGTTTCACTTCATCCCCGCGTACTTGTTACACGCTCGACTTTTTTTTTTAAAAATTTAACATAGTGTCCCAAGTTGGTTTAAGTAATAGGTAAAATAGGTTTTTCATAAGAAAAACATGAATGCGAAAATTCAGTACAACATGGGGCAAGCAGTAAAATAAAAAAAAACTTTAGAAGAAACAATTTATATGGTTCAAATGCAACAGAAATCAATAAATCTAACCTTAACTAAAAAAAAAAAGTTACATTGAAAATACGTCTAGATTAATTAATCTTAAAATTATTTATAAAAGAATTTCAAAACTGCCCCAAATTTGCCTGTTTGACAGTACCTATAATTATCTAATATTTAAAAGAGCTACATGGTATTATTTTGTAATACTTCTGTTACCCAAAAATGTTTACAGAAAAAAGATAATAATATAAAATATTTACCCGGGAATGTAATATTAGCAAAAGCATCCAGAAGTCGAGATCGTAGTTTAACTAAATACTGTTCATACTTTGAACATTCAGCATTGAGTTGTTCATTATTAGCCACTAATTTGATACTAACATTTTGCATGTTTTCAATATGTTTATCTAAGACACATACTTCTTGTTCTTGATCTGTTACCTTTTTACGAAGGTTCCTTAGTTCAGTATCTCTAGCTATGAATAATAATAATAATAATAATATTATATAAATAAATAAAAATAAAACAAAACCAACCTTTATTAAAGTTTAAGAATTCTTCAGTAAATATAGGTATGTCATTAACTGTATTACTGTTGTCACTAGATGTAGATGGTTTTTCTTTCATCAATTCTTGATACTAAATTAAATATAGATAATATAATTAATAATTATTAACAATAAATTTGTAATTTAAAAAAAATCTTAATCTGTTCTATAATATATATTTTTCATGTAACTATCTTTATTTAAAGCTCTATGCCGTGTCTTCGCAAAAACAGGATAAACTGTATAATTAAATTACCCATATTACACAGTAGCCTATACATATTTTTGAATTCAATTTGCAGGCACTTGCAACTAGACTATTGGATTATCACCTCCCACAGACAGAATTCTAAAATAATATGTATGGGGTACTGAGTACAGTAAGTAATTGTGGTATAACGTATAGAGTGTACCCAGTTTTCGCGGACACACGATATATTTAGTTATTTAATGATTAAGTTTTTTGCATTGGGGTTGAATTCTCATACTTACGCCACTGTTTGTTGTAGATGGGTTTTTTTTCTCCGATGTTTGGTCCTAAATATAATTAATATGTAGATAATTAATAATTATTAACAATGAATTTGTAATTTTTATGAAAATGTTAATTTGTAATATATATTTTATATGCGACTATATTTATTAAAATCTACAGTATAAATAAAATATAACCTTTCTAAGTTTGTTATCATTAGGTGAGTATTCTTTTTTTATTTCTTGACCCTAAATAGAATAAATACATAGATAACTAATAACAATGAATTTGTAATTTTATAAAAATGTTAATATATAATACAGCAGAAATCGGTTATAACAAGTTTTAAGGGCCAACTTGTTTTTATTGTTGTAACTGATAATTTGTTATATACGTTATAACGAGCGTTCAATGTAACCTTTCAATCATCACAGTAATTGAATCAGATGAATGGCCAAATGTTAATGAGCCAATCAGAACACAATTCCGTATTAACTGCTGATGGCTCACCTAAGATTGTTGTTTGAAGCGATGCTCGTAATAGTGATTTCTACTGTATATATTTTTTCATGCAACTAGATTTATTAAAAGCTCAAATATAAATAAAATCTAACCTTTTTAAATTTGTTATCATTAGATGTGTTTTCTTTTTTTATTTCTTGATCCTAAATACAATAAATACATAGATAATTAATAACAATGAATTTGTACTTATATGAAAATGTTAATTAGTAATATAATATATTTTTCATGCAACTATATTTATTAAAAGCTCCAATATAAATAAAATATAACCTTTTTAAATTTGTCAGTATTGGATGGTTTTTCTTTATCCAATTTTTGATCCTAAATAAAATAAATACACAAATAATTAATAATGAGTTTATAATTTTATAAAAATCCTAATCTGTAATATATATTTTTCATGCAACAATCTTTATATAAAGCTATAATATAAATAAAATATAACTTTTTTTTTAATTTGATATGGTGAAATTGTTGGTGTACAGTTAAATGACTATTTATTATTTAAAATAAAGAATTGATGTAACAGATATTAATGAATAAAGACTTTCTTGGATAATATTATACAACATTTCAAAACAAACTTTTTTAAAACATCATAAGGTTAATATTTTGTTTACTGTTAACTATAGGTCACAAATATTATATTAATTTTAACATTTAAACTTTTTGGGAAAATAATATATGTAATTGAATTTTTCAACTAACTTTTTTGATAGTGATATCAAATTTCTTTCTGTTCGATTTGAATTCCTGAAAATTTCTATATGCATCAGTCTTTTTATAAGCCTCTAATTCTTCAACATATTTTAATCGTTCTTGTTCGGCGGCTGAAAGGTATGTCTAAAAATAATAAAATATTTCTATGAATAATAATTAAAATCCTTAATAATTAATAATTGTTTTCTAAATCTTAATATCTGTATTTATTCACTATAGTTTAGGTATAATATAAAATGAAATGATTACTTGTTTTTTTTCTGCTGGCATTTGGTTCCATTCAGTAGCTAACACTTTAGTTATTTCAGAAAATAGTAAATTGGGATTTTGAGATGAAAATTGTTGACGTCTATCATTCAAAAACCGTATGTATCCTGTAAATATAGACAAACAATGAATCTATTTTTAATACTCTTGAATAATTTATTCTTTTTTAACCACATCAAATTGTATTAATTAATTACCACTAAGTGGGGGTTTTGGAGCTCTTTTGTCACGTAAATAAGTTCTACGTGTTTTCCTTTCAACATAATTTTTATTATCTTTATTTGGCGTACTGATTTCCTTATTCTGACCTGAAATATTTAAATGTAGACAATAAGTAGGTACGCAATGGCACATACGACATAGCTATTATTAAAATACTAAATTATAAACGTAATAGTACCTGATTTGTCCATACACCAAGTGTTTTTATTATTCATCATTGTTCTTAATCGAGCTATTTTCCTTATAAAGACTACGCGTAGAAACATTCAAACAGGCCAACGGCTTGCGACATTTTCCGCACTGGCAAAATTCAAAATAACGAATAATAATGAATTAATGTCAATCGTGAAACACCTAAACGTTTCAAGTACCTAAGAATTTACGCACTCGTAAAACGACGGAATATTGGAAATACCAGTAATGATTAATAAATAATGTGGTTCGGGAACTCGGACGTGTTATCTCTTGTCTGCGAAGTCGCTCACGCGGATGCAAACATGGAGTAATACCATCAGACAGGATCACCAGACACAGTCGTACACTAACACGAAATCGCGAATGAGGATAATAATATGACTATAGTGATCGCATATTATACGTATTTACGCAGAATAAGGTGAGGTTAGGTCAGTGCCGTAGTAGACATGATATTACGACATTCCTATCTTCACCACGGTTGGCTTATCTTTTTTTTGTTAAGAATTTTAGGGGAATGTAACCCGATAGGCCCAATCCAAAATCCCTTGGTAATAACTTATAACCATGCTTGTGTCTTTGTAGTGTTGTACACGAATAACCTATTGAGAATAATAATATCATAGTTTATAATATCTTTATAATATTGTAAAATATAAGTAAAACAATAGTATTACAATATAATATAGGTACTCAATGATAATAAAATGTAAGGACCAGTATAAATAGTATAATATAATATGTACTATAATAATTGTGTACCTATTTAATTAGTATATAATAATGTTCATGGACTGTCAATGACCAGTGTGGTTCGTATTCAGAGTTTTCTTGTTCGCTAATTCAATAATATTGCTAAAGGTAAAACGATTTCACTAGTTATAGTTTACGAAACCGTGCTACCTCAGAAATTTGGTATACCTATTGTGATAACGCCGTAAGGGATTAACCATGGTTTAAATATACAAGGTTTTTGCACATAGTCCATATTGTTATCAAACAAAAATAAAATGGCAGCGTAAGGGTACGATCCATATCACAGCATATAATAATATCATAGTATAGCCAGTATACATCGCCCCTTATTCTGGCATTTTAATTCCTTAACTTGATAAAATGATATAGTGGGGGTACTATTGCAATAACCTTGTATATTTAAGCCATGGGATTAACCACACGGAATACGGACACGGTAACTAGTAAGATAAGATACCCTTAAGATAACGGATATATGAACATTTGCAATACCCACAGATATAAAATACAGTATTTTATATCTGTGGCAATACCGGACGCGTGTAGGACGGAGACAACAAATGCATGGATAGCGTTCTCTCTAAAGGAATACCCAGGTATAGGTATCTATGTTAGAATGGACGTTAGGTCTATCGGAAAGAGGATTTATAAATCCACCTTGGTGTATCATCTTTGCGTAGGTACTTGGGCCACGCGCCAAAAAGGACAGATATCTGATATAAAGGTATATCAATACCTAATAACAAACTGAAAAGTAAATAAAAGTAAATAAATTAATAGTTTATAGATCTGAGGCGGTTATGAAATAATCCATAACACAAATATCATGATGGTACCTATCCCGCGCATTTTGATAAAAATGCGGAATGATGAAGTATACCGTGCATATATCTTAAAAATAACAGTAGGGGTAAGCCAAATTTTCTGAAAAATTAGTTGGGGTACTCTGTCCCCTGCGACCACCCCAAGTCAAGTTTTGCATATAATATTAACATGATAAAAGTATATAAAAAAAAAAAAAATCATGAGAGCAAATTAAAAGCAATATATATAACTGTTGTACACAATTTCTTTGGTAAATTATAAAACAATTTTAATTAAAATTTATATTAAAATGTATATTTAATAGATCTTATAATTTAAGATCTAACTTTGTATACCTAAAGATTTTACAATAATGTATTGCTCATTATGGTCAGGAATGTTCTATTTGTTAAAATATTTGTATATAAACTTTATGACATTTCCAGGTCATTAGAAGTCCAAAGTATGCATTTTTTCCAACACATTATTAAAAAATGTATTATTTTCAGTTAGAAATATAAATTATTTTTTTTTACAAGCAATATGTACGCTACTGATGGGTTTTTTTTTATAAATTTTACCAATTGGATATTCACATTAATATTTTTAAAGGTCCTAAAGAAAACTGTATTAAATATATTGATTTTCCACGGAGATACTAAGGGTGATACTTCTGGGACATGCTGTATAGATATTAGATATTATGTAGTATTGCTATACCAAATACTCGATTACACACACACACACAGTCGAGCCGCCGACGCATTGGGAAAACCCAGAATAATATTAATGATAACGATAATATTTATATTTGAGAACAATCATTACAATATTTTATGGTTGTATTAACCACTTTTATCTGGTAAAATAATTTTGACTATATTTTATAGTTAAATAAAATAAAATATTTTAACTAATCATAGTTGGTTAATTTTACTTATGTATTTGGTAAAAATGTAGTAACTGCAACTAAAATGTGTTTGTTTTAACCATAATAATTCTACCTAAAATTTTTTGGTTATAATTTTTTTCCGTGATAGTATTCACGAGCTCTTATCTATTTATACCATTAATACGTAAATACAACTAATAGATCAATTGAAAATTAAACACAATAAAAGTTAAAAATGATTTTTCATTGAATTCAAATATAAAACATCCATTGATCCATTACAATAATCCGCAGCTAATTTGTTATACGTTATAAAGCCCAGGAGGTACATTTTTCTCGAAAATGTATCAAAGTAAGAACTTTCAAGTTTCTAGTGATTCCCTGTAATAATATTTTTTTTTAGTTACCAGTAGACGTTTTGACTATCAACTATAGTCCAACCAGCGTTATATTTTGACGATCATGATCAATAGAATAATGATTAAACTCAGCGACTTCGATTTTTGGTACAAACACAATGACAAAATGCATGTAACACACATACATGTAACGTTCAGCCATATTATTTTTGTTGATTTTTCCGTTTTTGACTTACTATGTTTTATTGTTATTTCATTATAGAAACACTGACCGCTGCACCATTATAGTCAACGTCCTGTCTGCAAAAGGATTTAACTGCAGAATAATATGCAGCAATTATTTCAACATGGTAAGAGTTTTGATTTGTTGTTTGTGAAAAAAAATATTAGTATTTAAGTAGCCACTAGTCATATGCAATACCTATTGATGTTCATACATAAAATAATACCTTTAAATTCTTTTGTTAATGGTAGAATATGTATGAATTCCACGTGGATGCATTTGCAGCATCAATACACAATACTTCGAAGATTTTTTAGAATGGCACACATTTAAAACGTACAGCAAAAAATGATGATTATGTTAGTTGCTATGGGAAATCATAATAGAGGTACCTACTCAAATTCAAAACTCTAATTAATTAATGGTTCTTTATATTCTTAATTTTAGTCTAGGAAAATTGAAAAACAGACGCCACATGATTCTATTAACTGAAATTAAGCTGATCCATTTATTCGAAGAAATCATACCAAATCATGAAAATTTTTTGGAAAACATAAATGAGCTAGAGATGGATATAAGCAGTGGGTCCGATGAAAACATAGAAGATAATAAGTTTTATCTTGTTTTATCCGTGGCTCACTACGAGGCCAATATATTTTGGATAAATACTATAGAAATAGAGCTTTGAAATTATTTCATTATTTTATTTTAATTAAACTAACGATTTTCAAAATATTTCTTTTAAAAAATATTGAGTAGTTAAAAAACAACATTTCTGGAGAACAATTATATTTTTAATGACAGCACACATTTTTAATTTCTTATTCAAAAGAAGAATTTTTTTAAGTACATCGGTCTAATAAAACTATTATGACTATAACTACTAGTTATAACATTATAATGAATAATGAGTTATAAGTAGGTATTTAAAGTTTAGAAGAGTGGAACAGTAGACCAACATAATATTGTAATGTACACCTGTGTGGCTGATGGCTATATAGTATATACCATCCCACTTCGCTCAAATTAACTTTTAAACTAATAAATTATGAACTACTCATCCAAAATTCAATTTTTATATGTACATCAAAGTAATCCAAAAGCGTATATATTGTAGTGGTTCACTTATTAGTTGTTATAATATCTAATGATAAGTTTAAGTTTATTTCATTTTTAATAAAATAATCTCAATACTACAATAAACTCACAAAAAATGTGGCTTTCTATTGGTGAATAAATTTTCGAAATCGGTTCAGTAATTCCTTGTTAATAGGGTTATCAACGTCAAATACTAACAATTCCTCTTTGTATAATAGTATAGATGTAGATATAGTATAGATTACGTACTTTCGATTGAGGTTATCCGTTTTTCTAAATCTTGTATATCGATTGTCGTGCTGTCGTCTGGTATCGTCGTCTTGATATTGTATTCTGTCTATAATTTACGTTATATGGCTCTATGCATGTGTACATAATATTATTGTAGATATATTAGTATAATAACCATAATATGTTATGTACGCTTTGTACTAAAATATATTAATAGTATGCTTTGCAATTTCTAAGGTTATATAATATTACCTCCATATACTTATCGGGCTATAGAACGATTGAGAACACTTAAAATTAAGGGGTATGAATACCGACCGTTTCTAAGGAGTTCAATATAGGCAATTTTCAGTGTTTGGAAAGAATGTCGTTCATGAACGCACGTTCACGCGTTCATGTTCATTTTTAGTGAACGATACGTGAACGTCACTCGTTTTATTAAAATAGAACGTGAACGTGAACGACGTTTATATTTTTAACGAACTTGATCGATTTTTAAGACGTTCAATTTATTTACCCTTTAATAAATATATTTATAAAATATATTAATTAATTATATTATATATAAGCCTAAATAGTATTTTTATTTTTGTCTTGAGTTTTATATGTTTATAGGCTATTATATTAAAGGCTCGGTCAAACAGAAAGCGGGCTGCCCGCGCGGGCACTGTAAAATAATACAAAGACCGCTTGACCGTCGCGGTCCGCGTACCCATAAACCATAGCGGACGAAAAGTCCGGGCACAAAAAGTCCGGAATGAAAAAAGTTGTAAAAAAATTCCGGATTCATTTTTTGATTGCCGGACAAAAAGTCACCCTCTGTTCGACTGAGCCTTTACAGCAGGTAAATGATTCACAAAAAAAATGTATAAAAAATAAATGAACGACCTAATGAACGCGTTCATTTTTTGAAAGAACGTGAACGTGAACGCGTTCGATTGAAAAAAACACGAACGTGAACGTGAACGAGTTCCTTTTTTTAAGGATTGAACGTGAATGTGAACGAGTTCATTTTTTTAGTGAACGTTCCGAACACTGGCAATTTTCTATTTGCACCGCGAGTCGTGTAAATGTGTGGGTAGTAAGTGGTCATTACTCATTAGTGTGAGACGTGAGTGACTGTGTATGAAATAAATAGCGGAACTCACCCGCATGTGCACGCACATGTCAGTTACCAGCATTTTACACACTAATTACAAATGTGAATTTTAGTGAAACACTGAAATTTAATTTCGTATTTCGAATTTCGATACGAAATACATAGCATACACAGCATTTTGATACACATCCTCCGCTCTTTACTTCACCAATATCGTAGTTCTCCACTTCTTATTGGCTGTCAATCATATACATACATATATAACATAGAACAAAATCAACCAATGAGAAGTGGAGAACTACGATATAGGCCGTATATGAAGAAGATGCGTGTCTACTGCGCAAAACTAGTACAACTGTGATGATACCTATATAATTTGTCATGCGTCAAACTCTGAAAGTCCAGACAATGTGATGAGATTACGATTTTCGAACGTCGATAAAACTATCCAGTAATTTATTTTAATACAGAATCCGTATATACGATTTGTACGTCTGACGATTATGTCGAATATGTGATAAACTGATTGCAGTTTCTTCTATATTTTTTTATTTAATTAAATATATAAATAATACATTATAATGAATTTCAGATTTAAAAATATTTATCTACATTTTTAAGTAATTATAAAGTGTTTGGTTTAACCTATATACTAAATAAGTGCGATTTAAATTGAGTAGGTATTAAAGAATGCAGTTTTTGGATTCAACGGCGATTTTGTGTTGTGTGTTCCAAATACTTTAGAAACAAGTTATAAATTCAAATCAAGTGAATAGTACCTAGATTAATTTTAATTAAGTTATATTTTGCACAAAATTTCACATTTCAGAGTCTTAATAGTTAATACACATATTAAAATGTATATTTCATACAAATGCACGCTTTCGTATTGTTTCCGGGTGACCGGTATTATCTATATTTTGCAGTAAAATATGTATAATATATCGATATCGTTTGAGTTGACTGAAAATTTGATTTGATACCGAAGACGTGACAACCATGATGAGCGTAGCCGTTTGGGGAGGGTCTATTCAAGTAAAAGTCTAAAACTACCGTTTGGGTGAGGATTTATTCTATTAAAACTACCGTTTGGAGCTTTGTGGGAATAAGGTTTAATAGGTTTATAAGTAAATCAATTATAAATTGTATAGTAATGTACATAATTCTTCATTGGTATAGGTAGATATAGTTATATTATTATATAGTAATTTACAATAGAAAAATAATAATTGAAATAACACGTCACATAATGTTATAATAAAGTTCACATCACAATATATCACATAGCTTGTACAGCATGTCTGATTAGACATCGTAATCTTGTTTTCAATAATAGTGATCATAATAATGATTAGCAACGATATCATCCGTATCTTGGTTTTTACCTCGAGCAGATAAAAATAATTCCACTCGCCCAAACGGAACAAATGATACTTGCCTATTAATTAAACGGACTATTAATTTTTTGGTGAAAATTATTACCTTAGCCCAAACGACCACCGCCCACCATGATATACGGACGGCAATTATATAATAGCCAATAATAGGTATACTTCAGTCTATACCGTAATAAACATAGGAATATTCAAATGTAAATTATTTACAATTTATACACATAATATACCTACAAACTATTAACTACTTACCTATAATATTATTAATTAAATGAAAAATAATTTAAAAAAGTTGTTGTTCTCTAATACGAGTAATACCAACTATAATACTAATACACCAATACTGTAATTTTACACAATTCGGCATTTTAGTTGCAAATTGTTCAAGTGTTTATATATTGATGTTGATGATTGATGAATAATTAAATTAAAATAACTCACATGCGTAAGTTGCGGATTTTGTAAGCGTCACCTACCAAAATACATATTAGGAAAATTAAATTAGGTAGTTATATTGAAACTTTTATAATTTATAACTGCTGCAGGTATTAATTATATAAATCCTTACGCATATATTATAATAATCTAAGGAAATAAAATTAAAAAAATTTTTTTTGACATCTTGTCACCTTGTATTAAATCAACAACAATAACAATTTGATAAAATAAAAAAATAAAACATTTAAAATTGCTATAAAAACAGCTTAAAATAATCTAAAATATTTTGAAAATTATATCATGTTCAGATAATTTATTGTAATATGGTTTTTTTTTTTAAATTTCTACGGACATTATTCTTTAAATTAATACTATGAAACAGAATAATGATGTCGCGTAAATATTAGTTTTACCATTTTTTTTTTTGTTAGTTTTTCCGTAGTATTAAATTTAATAATTTTTATTATTTTTTTATTTTATTAATATAAAGTAGGTACCAAATTTTTTTTCCCAACAAATTTCTACAAATATACCTACTAGATTTCGATTGGAATAATATAAATTAAATATACTTAGGTACGCGTCTGTAAATGTTAATGGTGGGCTTTTTTTAGTAGAATTTTTTATGATCGTCGATGTCTCGAATTTTACGTATAATCTCGAACTCGATTGAAATCATTTAGAAATAGTAACCATTGCAATATAGAACTCGATAACTGGGCTTTTTCGAAATTTGAACTGCTATCTGTTTCTATTGAGTTTTGACATAGGTACCCAGAATTCACAGCAGTATATAAAACTGGTAATATCATATATTATATAGGTAGTATTTGGTAATAATCAAAGAAAAACATGATATACAATGTTCTGTAGGTTATACCTAATTAGTAATTGTATTGATATACAGGCGGCGTGCCGAATGTAACTATAGGTATAATCCAACGCCGCGGTCGCGGCGCAGAGCTAAGTAAAAAAAGAAAGAAACTAGCGCGCGACGACGGTGTATATAATATATAACATGACGAAATATTAATCAATTATCAGTATTGTTGTATGTAGTATACCTACAGTATACCTAAGTATACCTACTATAGAACATAATATTATATAGTACATGCATCAGATTACACGACCATCGAACACTGCACATAATATAACGTTATAAACCTTTATATATATATAATAAGCAGCCCTGATGTAGGTATATAACATAAGATAAATGATATTGCCTATATTGTGTGATATTCGACGGGCGGCCGGAGATAAACTAAATTTCTCAATAAACGACTGGAAACTTTGGGCCGGTTTATATTTATCTGATATATGTGGTAAAAAAAAAAAAAAAAAATTCCTAAATTCGCCATCATCGTACGACAGTGAACAAGCAACATTACTTCCGCAGCTGCTCCGGTGGTGTGATCGACGTCGTCTCAACCACGCGGGGAAAATAATATTATTTAATTATTATAGTAATATAATATAATATAATATTTTATTAATAATTCTTTGTCAACGTCGATTTTCATGATTGATAGCCGTACACGATAATAATATATCGTGTAAGAACCTAACTACACACCATGATATACGGCAAGCGATGTCCACTGCAGTGTTCGCGAGAGCAAAACAATCATTTTCGTCGGATTTGGAGTAACGGCCACACGAGACGCGTGTGAAATATGAATTTGTCACCTATAAGCACAAGTTTCGTTTACCCAAGCAGTAAGTCATTTTTTGTTGTATTAAATACTGGTGAAATCGTAATTAAAAAAAATATAATATATTAGGACCTACAACTTAGACGTTCCGAATTACATTATTAAACAAGTTGTTTTAAAGTTTCTGATATATATAGGTATTAATTCAATTTTTTATTTATTTAGGTATTTTTTTTACGTCCGTTATTCTTTCGATCATCATATTCTGTCGATGGAAAGTAGGTATATAACAATGTGAAAAGAAAATATCAGCTATAAATTGGAGGTAAATTGACCGTTTCATTTTAAATGAACTGGTATATATTATTTAATACATTTGTATTTACTTAGGTATTTTTTTACGCCGGTTCACAAGAATTTTTTTGGGCATCGTATTCAGTCAACAGAAAATATGGAAAAATGGAAAACCAAATATCAGCTATAGATTGAACGTAAATTAACCGTTTCATTTTAAATGAACTGGTATATATTTAATACATTTTTATTTACTTAGGTATTTTTTTACGCCGGTTCACAAGAATTTTTTCGGTTATCGTATTCAGTCAACGGAAAATATGGAAAAATGCAAAAAGCAAATATCAGCTATTGATTGGAGGTAAATGAATCGTTTATAGTATTAAATGGACTGGTATAATAGATTTTAATTTATTTAGGTAATTTTTTTACGTCCGTTGTCAATAATTATTTTTTTTGGTCATCGTATTCAGACGACGGATTATATGGAATAATGCAAAAAGAAAATATCAGCTATTGGTTAGAGGTAAATATTAACCGTTATTACCGATTAATTTTATAAATGCGTACCTACTACACCACGCAAATAAGCATTAACAAACGATCAGATCGAATACGATGATGATATAATAAAGTTGTCAATTATTCTCAATAATGTGCTCCTGAAGACATCTGTTTCAAGAATAAATAATTGTTTTATTGTTAATAATTGTGTAATTACGAGAACTTAGGTTAAATTATTTATATATTTATAGCATAATATAACATGTAAACATACATAGGCGTGTGTCAAAACGTATAGATTGTGAAGCCATCAAAAAACTACTTAGATAGATATTATATAATAGGTATCAGAGATCACCAGTAAATATTTTTGGAGGGACACTTTATAGGAGTTGGACTTCGGGAAATTTTCTTGGGCCATGGTGCAATTTAATGTACATGTTTATCCAAAGAAATTCAAGGTAAAATTAAAAAAGGTGGGTAAGTGGATGTCGCTCTGCTGTACAGTAGGTTAGAAGTGGGTCACTGTATAATGGATGGTATTAAATTTGAATTCAATGATATAATATCCATGTATAAGAAAAACGATTCTGAGCGGAGACGGTATATCAGTCTATGTATTAGACATATATATATATATACTTATCTATGGTATTAAAAAAAAATTGACCTATAATAGGTACCCATAATAAATTCCAAATTAACCATATCATAATATCTATTAGGTACGTATAACGCGTTATACATCAACAAAAAACCGTGGTACTATCATAGATATATAATAGTATACTTTAGAAGTTTCAAGTACCCACGAATAATATTATACAATCACAACAAAATAACTAAAATAGTTATCCTAGGTTTTTAATATGTAATTTCGTCCAAATTTGTACTTAAAATGACTATAAAAATAAACTGTGTAAATGTATTTTTTAGATTTTTTGGTAACAGAATTAATTACTTACGTGGAATCTCGTTTTAAATTTTCAATTCTTAGATACAAAAATTGAACATTTCATAAATTTTTAACTACAAAATAATTTTTTTAATTAAAATTTGATCTTTAAATGCTGATAAAAAAAATTGTGCCTATGTATTTTTAATATTTTTCAACTGATATTGTAACAATATATCAGAAGCTTTGTATTAAATTTATATACTTTTTGGCCCGACAGATAAAACTTTATTGATATTTATAGAAAAAAAAAACTAAAAAAATTGAAAACTGAAAATGTCCGTAAACAGCTCAAAAAGAGTCAAAATATTTTCAAAATTCTATGGGAAATGCTAATTTAAATATTCAGTAAAATTTTCATGTATCTGCAGTTATTCGTCTTTGAATTACAACAAAATAAGGAAATCGCTACATGAGAAATCGAGTGAATAGCAAATGTTGTAAAAATATGAATTTCAAGCGCTCATAAAAATTTAATTTGAGTTCCTTATAGATATTTTTTGTTTGATAAAGGAAGATTTTCCTATAAGGAATCTTGTATTACATTTTAAAATCTTAGTTCTAAAAAGAAAATTTTTTACGAATTATAAGCTCAAAATAATTAGGTAATTTTCGTGATTTTTCCATATTTTGTTACTTTTTGAACTTTAAATGCTTATAAAAAAAAAACTGTGACTGACGATTTTTAATATTTTTCATCTGCCTTTGAACAATATACTAGGGAGCCTTCTATTAATTTTTCAAGCTTTTTTATCCAACAAATAAAATTTTATTGATATTTTTAGAAAAAAAAACTAAAAAAAAAAATGGAAAATGAAAATATCTCTAAACAGTTCAAAATAAATCAAAATATTTTGAAAATGTTATCGTGTATAGAAAATGGAAATATAAACAACCATTGAAAATTTCATGTATCTACAGTAATTTGTTTTAAAGTTACACCAAAAACCAAAATCGATTTTCTCGAAAACAGATTTTGCGTAAAAATTCCCGTTTTTCCTTAATTTTTCTTTTGTTTTACCTGGTGCTTTTGAAAACTACTGCGAAATTTAAATTTTGACCTCCCCAATGCACCAACGATATTCACTTTCTGATCGAACAAGATACTGAAGTTGAACATCGAAGCATTATTTCGACTACTTATCGTGTACACAGACACAAAAAAATAAATTAAAAAATTAAAAAATTAAAAAAAAAACACACATCATTGTAAAATCAATACATT
>NC_042494.1:73112266-73118502 GCF_005508785.2 Acyrthosiphon pisum | reverse complement strand
AATATCAAACTCAAAACACCTGAAGATATTGACATAGCTGTTAAGGATCTCACTAATATTATATAGATTGCGGCGCGGTCTGCCACAAATACAAATTTCTCCACTCCTCATATTTGCAACCCGCTTCCAGAAATAATAAGAACAATGATAACTGAAAAGCGTAGAGCTAGAGCCTGTTATCAACGCACTCGTTTACCCTCACATAAAAAAAATAAAATCAACTGGCGAACTCTTTGAAAAAAACTCCCGCTAAACACAAAAATATAACTCTAGATAACAATCGTTCTAATCTTTCCTCAAAAGACGGCAGTTGTGGAAAGCCACAAAAAAACTGCTCCGATATAAAGCCTCTAACCTCCCTTTGAAAAAACACAACGGTTGTCTTACGTCATCAGACTCTGAAAAAGCTGAATTATTTAAAATCCATCTCTCTGAGATATTCCAGCCACATCCAGATATATTTGATACTGATACTATGAACCTGGTCAACAGGTCTCTCAATGTCCCTCCTCAGTCCTCTCTCCCAATTAAACCCTTCTCTCCTAAAGATTTATGCCAATGACAACCACTAATCAATAAATATTAATCGCCTGCATAATCTACACAGATTTACTGGGAAAATCGTATGCATAGATAGGTAATAATAATAATAATAATAATAATAATAATAATAATAATAATACATAGCAACCATTTCTACACGAAAGTTTAAATATTGCTTGATAGATGGTGCCACTATTGTATTTTTACAATCCCTTATATTCTCCTTTAGGGGTTGAATTATCGGACTTTATTTATTGCTAAAAAACTGCTCCGTGATACATACAGTTGGCCATGAGTAAAACATTTCTTTCGTAGGTCGATCCCTACTAATTCGAAGGTTTGACCTTGGGACTTGTAAATAGTCAACGCGAAAGATATTTTCACCGGAAATTGAACCCGTTTAAACGGGATTGGCAGATCAGTTGGGATCATCGGTATCCTCGGAATATAACCAGCTGCTGGGCCGGTAATAATGGTCGCTACAATTAAATTGTCCTTTAATTCCTTAATAAGCAGTCTTGTTCCATTACACATACTCGGAGGTCTTAATTTTCTCAAAAGCATGATTAGAATTCCGATTTTTAACGTCAATTCGTGTGTTGGCAGTCCAGAAGGATTTAGTGAATTTAAAAATTCCTGTGGATAATGCACTGCGTCTTCGATGTTCGTGACGGTGTCGATCGATCTGTAGATTTTTATTTGGCCAGAAACTTTTTGTAAAATCATATTGTTTATTTCGTTGACAGTATCATTCCTAGGTGACACTATTGCCCTCGAACACAACCAATGAAAGTCCTTTTCGTGCAAATTCTTCATGTCAGGGTAAACTGCATCTATTAAATTATCTAAATTATGGACTATCTGCCCTAGTGACTCATCCAGAAGGATGTCACAATTTTCGCTTAAATTTGTATTCGGAAAAATTCCTTCCCCAATTTTTAGCAATTGTTATGGAAAATCACTATCTGTGATTCCATGAAGATGTGCTCTCATATTTGTTCGTAATTTTAAATTTTCAATTGAAGTCCATAAAGGGGACGATTTCAAGCATGCCTTGATGATATCTGCTCGCGTACTTCTGTTAATGACGGGAAGTGTCTGTCGGAAATCTCCAGCAAATACTAAAGTAATCCCGCCCATGAGAGCAGAGGAGTTTCTAAGATCTTTTAAGGTTCTGTCTACGGCCTCTATATGTGCTCTATGGCTCATGGTGCATTCATCCCACATAATCAATGAGGCGTCTTGTAGTAATTTACCAAGAGGTCCATTTTTGCGGATAGAACATGTAGATGTAGATTGTTGCTCAAGATTTACAGATAACGGAAGTTTAAAAGTAGAATGAGCAGTTTTTCCATCATTTAGAAGTGTTGCAGCAATTCCTGACGAAGCAACTGCTATTGCTATCTTCCCTGATTGTCTTATCTTCGCAAGTATCAAATTTGCAAGGAACGTCTTCCCAGTGCCACCTGGGGCATCCAAAAAGAAAATTTTTCCTTTGTTATTATTCACGCTATCGACTATAGTCTCAAAAGCATGTTTTTGATCTTGTACTAATTTTGTCAGGTTTTCATTGACAAAAGAGGTCAAATCATTTGTATTATAGTGATGTGCCATTGTATATGTTGCATTGTTTTCTGTACGAACTGAGGAAGGTAATCCAAAATGACTTAGGCTTTTATCATTTAATTGCAATAGTTTATTTTCGATTTGTATCAAACCTTCGTTATAAATGTCCTCACTATATGGTAAGGCCAAGTCTTGATTTTGTTGTCTGATTCTGTGTCTGATATCTTCACAAAGATCGTCTTTGAAATTGTCCCATAATTTTAATGGTTCCGATGGCTGACAAAATAAAAGTATGACAACAAACAGCTCTCTCAGTTGTATTGGACATTGCGAAAGCGATGCTTCTCTCAAAGTATTTTCCCAATGGTCATCGTTTTCTAACAAACCTCTGGCATGGCAAGCTGCTTGATAGGTCTCTTTGAAAACTCCGTTAACGGTTTTTAAGTACTCGAATGAGGTTGGACCACGTACGTGATGTAGCAACATCCTAAGATAAAAACACTCTGACTGAGAAGGATGTACACCATAGACTCTACATAAAGCGGCATCTTTTTTTATGCCTGGATGGCCAACAACGTCCTCACCACGCTTCCTTCTTGAGAATTTATTATTGGCCCATGTGTAGTATTGCGGGACTTCGTAGTATAGAAATGTCTTTGCAAATTCATCTTCATTTCATAACTCAAAGAAAGCCAGCAAAGTAGTTTTACGTGGGTTTTGGGCCACTTGTTCAGCCGTTTCTGTTGTAAAATACACCCTTTGGCCGTTTTATAAGTGGACGGCTAACTGCAAAACTGTAGGATGTCGCTCGTGAATAGAAAATTCCAAAATTTGCCAAACAGCTTCGGATGTACTTATGTACCGGCCATTTACATAGTTTTCCACCTCATCGTTTGGGTTTTTGACGCTAAAAGTAGCTTGGTCAGATCCTTTATTTATATATTTACAAATGTATTTGATGGCTTGAACTGAGTGGCAGTACTCGACATTTATGTGCGCGTTAAACGTCCTACACAATAATGGAGAATAAGGGACAATCCACCTATTATCAATATTGAAAGTACTCCCTCTGATATTTAACGTAGCGCTCTGGCCTCCATTTTCGGCGTCACGACGATGATAAACTGGATATCCATCCTCTCCGGTATGGGTATCCTCGACGTTTCGTCGAGGGTACTTTTTTGTGCAGATACCGTTTTTCATACATGGTGCTGTTAAGTTATGCTCTCCGCATGGACCGTGCACCATATTTTTAGTCACGATATCGTACAATTTCGGGTCGTTTTGTTGGTTGGGCAGCTCTGCAACTATGAAACTATCAATTTCGTCAGGCTGTATTTTTCTTTCTAGCCAAAACAGCAAATGACAGTGAGGTAAACCCCGCTTCTGCCACTCCACACTTGCCATGTAACATTTCACTTTGCCGAATATTTCATCTTTTGTGAATAATTTTATGAATTTTTTCATCTTTAAATGAAATACCCTTGAAATTATGTCATGACGATCGAAAGACCGTTGTCCAGTTAATAGTTCCGCTTTAATTTCAGGCCATTCGGGGTTACACGTAAAAGTAACAAATAAGTCTGGTGTCCCGTAGTTGCGGACATAAGTCATCGCATCTTGCGTTTTTTCGTGTAGATAATGCGGAGAACCTGTGAATGAAGACGGCAAGATAACGCGCTGACCGATGTTTGATGGGTCAACATTTGCGTCTTGGTTTAAAGTGTCTCTGAGGTGAATATATTCTTCAGCCCTCAGTCTCTGTTGATTACGGCATATGTAATTTAATCGTTCCGAAATAATTTTTGCCATCATATCGACAGTATATTGGCTAAATAAGTTCCTGTAGTAATGTAGTGGATTAAAACCATCTCTAACCGTCAATCTAAATGCATAAAATTGCATACAGGTCACAGTTTTATTACGGGTAGTACCTTCTTGAGGAATGGTCAAATAATAGCCGTCTTCTTCCATTACAAACATCAATGGATATTGGAGAGGATCGTAAGATCTGTGTAATTCAGAGACCCTTTTAAGTTGGCCGTCACTACCATGCAGCACGATATCTCTGGGACCTTTTTCTTCATCTACCAAAAGAACGGCTACCTCGTTTACAGCTGGAGCATTATATCTGCCCAGGTGTGCTGTCTGTATTAGGCGGTCGGAGTGAATAATTAACTTTAAATTATCCGAAGAGTTTTGTTCTAAGTTTTGTTTAAAACTTCGTATATATATATATTGTGGCTGTTTAGTGCGATCTGTAGTTCTTTAATTAAATCAATGTTTAGTGTTGGAGCTATGTTTGACCGCAACGATAGCTGATCTGCGTCTGAAATAAAATAAATCTGCAAGAATTGCGGATTTTGGCCTGATGGTGGTAAAAGACTACCTATAAGGTGATAAACTTGGCCCTCTATTTTAAAAGTGGGCATAAAATTTTGTTCTCTAATTTCTTTCGCGCCAAACGAAGTCATTTGAAATAGGCTATTGTATCTACGTATGTTGGTTAGAAAATGTCTACTATATAAATGATTATTTGTCAAAAGACTTTTTATTGGCTCTGGTGGCTCCTGAATATTGGGGAGACTGACTTTTCCAGAAGCACAGCACAAACCATTAGGTTCATCGGCCCATTTTTTGGCAGAACATTTAGAGCAGATCTTATTCATGGCTCTGATTTGGACAGAAGACTGTTGAGCATAATCATTCTGTGGATCGTATGTGAAAGCCGATCTGTTACTATGAGCTAAAACTCGATTGCGAACTCTAGCCGTTGACGTCTGTTGTCTTTCGCTCTGATTTTGAAGGCGCTCGGAACGTTCAGAGCTCGATTCCCTAGCGCGAGCTTGTACATTTCTAATATTTTGTTCTTCAAGCCGCTGTGAACGCTCGATACTTGACTCTCTTACCACGCGATTGCGACGCGTATTCTCTCTGACTTGCAAGACGATTTTCAGTTTCTGATTGAGATTCTCCATGACGACGTTTTTTTATTGACCTAGCCTGTGAACTATTTCTAGAAAGTTGAGATCTTGTTCTTTTGGGCATTTTAAAATGAGAAAAAAAAACTAAACAGTAATGTAATGTATTGTTTATACACACGTAGCCATGATGCCGATAACAGTCGTACATTACAGTCGTAGGCATTACGGACATATTCTACTAACTATTTCTCCTATGATCAATAGGCAATAGCCACCATTTTCAATAAACAACAACCAATAATTATTATTTATTATTATAATAGCTTTAAAACCCATGGCAACTATTTTTAAACACAAATTTCTATCGTAAATCTCAAAATTTCAGTTTAAACGCCTTCCCTGGGTGATCAATTCCCTTTTTAAATTAGCCTATGTTCATCAATGATAATGTCGGCCTCTAATGGTAAAACAATTTTTTAAATCTATCCAGTAGTTTCGGAGCCTATTCAATACAAACAATCAAATCTTTCCTCTTTATATTATTAGTATAGATATAGATATATCAATAATTTGTTTCTTATAAACTTAAATTATTCACTTAAATAGGCAATATTATTTCAACGTAATTAGATATTATTACTATAGATATGACCAAACGAATAAACATTAAGTTAACTTAAAAAAAGATTGCAATCTATTATAATAATATGGAAGGAATTAGTTATTATAGTGATCTTAATATCATCGATAGGTAAATAGGAGGATTTTGGCCTTTGAAATCCATTTTATAATTGAGTATTAGGTTAGTAAAGAAGATGAAGAGGAGTGGGCTTAAATGGCTCTCTTGGGAAATACCAGAAGAAATAGGGAAAGACTTAGCAACAGAATCGTAAAACGTAACAAATTGCTTTCATACAGTGAAATAATTCATTTGTGTTGGATGAATAGGATTCTCGCGAATATGGATGTACCTACCTCTAATTCAGATAACCAACAGATGGCCACAGTCAACAGTGTTGAAGGATTTCCTAAGTTCGATAAAGATGACGACTACCTGATCATCCCAATACGGAAATAATACGACTTTACCTAAATTTATAGATATTTCAATATTTGTACCTATAAAGGTATAGACTATAAGTGTTCCTTTTTTATAATATATACTATATTTAAAGTAAACAAGGGGTTTGCTATTGCAAGGTT
>NC_042494.1:73102425-73112216 GCF_005508785.2 Acyrthosiphon pisum | reverse complement strand
TCGTAAATCTCAAAATTTCAGTTTGAGCACCTCCCCTGGGTGATCAATCCCCTTTTTAAATTAGCCTATATTCATCAATGATAATGTCGGCTTCTAATGGTAAAACAATTTTTAAAATCTGTCCAGTAGTTTCGGAGATATTCAATACAAACAATCAAATCTTTCCTCTTTATAATATTAGTATAGATATATAGATTTATATTGTTTATACTTTATACAAACATAAATCATTTATTTAAACTTGTTTAAACTTCAGAATTTTGTTTGAATTTTAAAATATATATACATTTTCATTTGGTGATGAATTGTTCAATAATAAAATTAATACACGGTTTCTCGTCTTACTTTTTATATCCACTGAAATTATAACAACATTAATTATTTTAATAACATTATTTAAGTTTAGTCTTCACACTTATCAAATATGATCCTTCATATCAATTATATGCGATTAAGTTCTTAAGAATATACAACCACATCTATATTATTATTTAATTAAACTATTTTCTTTTGGTGATACATTGTACAATATTAATATTAATATACAGTTTTTGGCTTACAATCATCGTGCTCTGAAATAATAAGAAAATGTATTATTTTAATAGTATTATTTATGTTTAGTTACCTATCAGACTTATCAAAGGTAATCATTCACATTTAAGATTTTAAGAGAATATGGTGGTATAACGTGTTTGATTTATAATGACTGGATGATTTTGCTTTTATATTACATATTAATTTGTTAAATTATATATCTATTATTATGTTTTTGACTTCAAAACATCAACTAAAATACTATATCGTTATCATGACAAATTGTCGTCATCCTACAGTACCTCTAGGCGTAGTTGAAAATATTAAAAATAGGTACATTATTTAAATTCTATTTTATAAGAATTTTAAGTTTTAATACTTTGATAAATGTGATATTAAAATGAGAAATTATTTTACGTCCAACGATTATTGTTTTTTTGATATCACAAGTACACTATATTACTGTTCATGACAAGTGCGGAAAGTAAACTATTCTTCCTGCATGAGCCACACATACTATTTTTTGTTATGGCTCTGTGTTCATTGATCACGAGATGGGTATAATGAACTATGCAGGGGCATTGGCGTGGTGAACGGTAATTTCAGAGGCGATTGCCTCTGAGATTTTTCTTAAATAGAGGGGTGGGTGGTAGCCGGTGGGTCCCCAAGTAAATGTAATATTATATACTCAATAGGTAGTTAATAGCGATCTAAAATATCATTAGTTATATTATATTAGTACATTATTATGCATTTATACTTGGGATATTTGTAACTTGTCTCTGGAAATTTTTTTAGTTCGCCACACCACTGTGCAGAGATCAATGGCTAAATAAACAGGAATGTCAGAAAACTCGCGTATTTTCCCTATCATTGTGCATGCTGTATACAGTGTGTAAACGCTAATTGAGAACACTCAATATCTTTGTGTAGAGCCCTGCTATTTGAATTCTGCTTTCTTGTTGGTTGTTATGACATAAGAATACACCTTTTTATAGCCTTTGAATTTTTTGAACTTAATTAGACTTGCGTATGCGCAGTACACGTTTTTTTCTTAAATGGCAACCACTTATTTTAACCACTAATTATCATTTACCTAATTTTTTAATTAATTTTGGTGGTTTAACCAACTTTCCAAGTCCAATATTGACGAAGCTACAGCCAATCAATAAAAGTACTGCAAAATATGCGAAGTTTTCAGATTTTTTACTGTTATTCTAAAAATATTTATTCTAGGATTGTTTAGGCTCAACATTTTCACCCTTAGTTATTTAGTTGTTATTTATGTGATACATTAATAAATATGTTGTTTATTATTTTACATGTAATAGATCTATTGGAATTTATTAATAATTTGTTCTTCAGTCAGGTGATTGAATGTGGCTGTTATTATATCTTTTAAATTTCGAAGATTTATAGGAGGGTCGGCATACATTTTATTTTTTTTAAGTGACCCCATAAAAAAATCTAGTGGCGTAAGATCAGGTGATCGCGGGGGCCATTGAATGGGACCGTAAATTTGATTTTGAAACTCTGCATTTAAATAATCACGAACTATGTGAACATTGTGAGTTGAAGCATCGTCGTATTGAAAAATAATATTTTCTCTTACAGGTAAAGAAATATCATTAATCATCATCGGTAATTCGTTGAATAAAAATTATTATATTGTCCATCATTGAGTGTTCCACCGTAAAAAAACTTAAGTGGTTTAACCAACTTTCTAAGTTCAAATTTGACCAAGTTACAGCCAATCAACAAAAATACTGCAAAATTCGCGAAATTTTCAGATTTTTTACTGTAGTTCTGAAAATAATTATTGGTAGTAAAATGCTTGGTTGATTTTTTTACGATGGAACACTGAATGGTAGACGATATTATAATTTTATATTAAACGATTCCTACAACTGCATACGAATATTGTATTAAGTATTGTCATTACTCACAGATGATGTATGTATAGACAACTGTAAATGTTTTCTCTGATAAAGCACGGGTACAAAGGTGTAGTAAATTTTTTTTTTAGAAAAACGGTATTCAATCGGTTACCGGTAACCGAAATTTTTTGGAAGGGGTTATCAATTAATCGGTAACCTGTAATTTTGAATGTAGTACCGGTAATTAGTTACCATTAACAACAGTACTGGTATAATCCAAATTTTTTTGGTTACCGCATTAGCTAATTAATTTAGTAATCGTTTCAACCCCTGCACTTTACATATTATATTGTTATAGTTTAAACATAAAAATATTTAATTAAATTAAATTTATTTTATTCACGAAACTATTTATTTTCAGTAATCTAAGCAGGTGAAGTTGTTACTGTTGAAAGTGAAGCTTGACGAACAAATGACTTTAGAGTCGGGGGCCAAACGAATGTGTGGTTGGTGGTTCCGCCTACTTTGGCCGGCGGCTAATTAGGACGCATAGTTTTAGGTAACGTTCACACATAAAAATCGCGTGATTTCCAAATTCGTTTCGAATAAAACGATTTTTTTTCTAACATATTACTACGTGAATGCAGGCTTCCTTTGTGCTAAAGGTTCCATTGTATTTGATCTTTATTCAAATATCTCAAATATCGTTTTTCAAATATCCCGCCAACAGCTGTTATTCACTGGTGTGATATCGCCTAGCGGTGGGCGGAGCCACCACCCGCACATTCGTTTGTCCCCAACATTATAGTATTAATATAATAAGTAATAACACGACAATACGATTATGTATAATATAATATAAAAGTAACGTACAATTTGAACAATTATCTGTGACTAGACACACCGTATGAGGCCATCCGTGCAAGCGAGTATTACATACATCAAAGTCTCTATAAATATAATATGCACAATAGACGTCATCCCGTATCCGTATATAACATAGAAAGCGATAGTAAAAGTTTTGCACAGCTATATCGTAACTGCAAGTATATATTAGAAAACAACAATGTACACGCACGTGTGTTTACATGATTTGAATACTAATATTAATAAATTGTATATTTCAACAGTTACTATATTTCACTTATGATTATCTTTCAAAATGTGCGAAATTTGTCAAAACCATAAATTAATACACTATTGTTCTTCTTTAAGCATTGTCAACTACCTGTCTCTAAACTCTATTCAGAATAAGAACGGCCTTCGGCGGCCGAGTTATGCGTATGGGCGTGGCTTTGTTCCGTGGCAGCGCGTGACACACCGCCGTAGTGAACGACGTCTGACCGTCGTGAAACGAAAGCTAGTCGCCACGCAAGGCTGATCTTATTCTGGTATTGTCAATTATTTAACTATTTATTATTCTTTACAGCTTATCAAATGAATTATATGCTTTGTGAGGAGGAAGCTAAAGATCGTAGTAAGTGGAAATTGAGGACCAGGGTGGCCGACCCCAAATATTTGGGAGAGAAGGCGATGAAAAAGAAGAAGAAGAACTTTTATTAGATTATACAGACATATCGTTTAATTAGACATTTTTAAACTTTAAATGTATCTTCGAATTATAAATACAAATTATTTTAATGGTAAATTATTGTAAAGTATTAAAAACTAATATACGATTTCTAGGCTTACTTGATTTTTGTACTGAAATTATAAGAACATTTATTATTTTAATAGTATTATTTAAGTTTAGTTATTACACTTATCAAAGATAATTCTTCACAATTTTGGATTCTGTATTATGTTATTTAGGTAGGTGCACTTTTCGATAAATTACTTAAGTAATTTGTAATTGGTAGTTGATTACAAAATGTTGATGTCATTTGTGATTGGTAATGAATCACAATAATCACATAATATTTATGTAACTTATTAGTTAGGTATTAACAATTACCAACAATTATTTTCTAGTTGTAACATTACACCGTCCTACACTAAAAAATGGTCCCTTTCAGGACCACCAATTACAGCTCAACATGACAAAACAACCCGTTAGTATAACTTCACGCCCTCATCACAGAGTCCAACGTTATTCCACACCCTTAACAGAAAAAGCTATATGTAGGGGAGACCGAGATACGTCGAACAACACCATCCCTATATCCATAGCCCCAATACTGTGCAGGCAACACCACTTCCCGTACCAAACGCAAACACAACAGGCAACACGCGTGTTTACTAGGCAGTACGGGACACAGTTTTAAATATATATAGATAATGAATAAAATAATCTATTATTGTGAATAATAGATCACTATTGTAGGAGTAATTGGTATAATCTTGTAAAAAAAAAATTGGAAAAAGTGAAAATAGTTTTGTCACAAAGTGGGAACATATAATATATAAGAAAATTAGCTTTGTTTTTTAATTTTTCAAGAACTTTATACTTATTTTTCATTAACATAAGTGGTACTAAAACCTTCAGTAGACTTTCAGGTATAACAATAAAACATATCAGCCAAATTTGTTCAGTAGTTTTCTCGATTAGCGCGGTCGTGGTAAATCCCTTACAATTTTATATAATAGTATAGATATACAATGTTTATACAGATGGCGGTAAAATCAGTCGGTTTTTTAACCCCCTGCACTCCTCGCTTGCTTAACATTTTCGGCTCATAGATACCTATTGCACTCGATGACGGTCCATTATCCTATGTTAGTCCGTGTTAGGTACTAATAAATAAACATATATTATTAATATAATATATAATATAATTAATTATAAATTGATTTATTATTATTAATAAATGTGTTTAATGTGCTATGGCATACATTTTATCGAACAGTTGGCAGATAATAAAATATTGATATGTTGTAAACATTGTACAATGTACATACATTCTAGACATGTAGTATTGAACTATATTAATATGTTCTATGTATAAATCGACAATCGTATACATGGTAGTGTACGCCTATAATAAGCAATAGTACTTATCTCATCGTCATCTGTCACCGGTTAGCGTCTTGCATATTATACTCAACCCTAAATTTTAATTTTTTTTTTTGTGGTTTTAAAATGAATTATTTTACGTTTTCCTTATTTGTTGATAATTTAGTAATTACTATTTATATCTCTAGTTAACTTTAATGAACAGTAACAAATTGTGAATTTTCAAAAAAAATCAGCTGTTCAATCTTGCTTCTTCAACAATTGTTATAAAAATATATTATACACATTATAAATTTTTTTTTTTACTCTGACTGTGAGTATCTGTATAAAAAAACGTCATTTTTAAACAGAGTACACGGTAGAAAAAACAGTGTAAAAAAATAGCTGTTTACGTAGTAGCCGCTTCCTTCTCGCATATAATACACTCAACCCAATTTCTTTTTTTTTTGTGATTTCAAAAGTAATTATTTTACGTTTTCCTTATTTATTGATAACTAGCTGGGGTTACCGGTCTTCGCCCGGGTTGTCATTCGATTATATGTTTTTTTTTTATATTGTAAGACTTGCATTCACGTTAACAATAAATACATTTCAAGGACAATCATTAAAACCCACAGAACTTAAACCGTGTTTTGACCAAAGTTAGTTATATGTGGCATGTTCAAGAGGGGGTGATCCAAAAATTCTTAACATATATTGTGAAAATGGCAGAACTATGAATATTGTATATCAACAGGAACTAAAACAGTGGTTCCCAACTTATGGTTCGCGGACCAATTATATTTTATAATCTTGGGTTATATGTATGTGATGTTGTGATGTATCAAAAGTTCTCTAAGTGGTCCGTAATGTCAAAAAGGTAGGGAACCACTGCATTATTATTATCATTATTATTATTATTATGATTATGATTATTATTATTATTATTGGTTGCCAATGATTTTTTTCACTTAATTTATTTATATATATATACATATATATATATATAGATTATATACTTTATTATTTATATTGAATATTAATCCGTTAGAGCGCGCCACAGAGGTTGGTACTCTTTTACTGACCTTTCCCTTATCTGGCTGAATATTTATGTTGAATTTCAAGCGAATCGGACGAGTAGTTTTCAAGATTTCGAGTGCGGAAAAAAGTGACATTCATTTTTATTTATATAGATAGATAGATAGATTAAGTAATTACTGTTTATACCCTAGTTAACTATAGTGAACGCCAGTGAATTTGGTTGTCATCAAAAATATATCAATAAACTAATTTTCAATACAACTTTTTTTACAGTTAAGAATAGCCGATTTTGACCCTCGCTGTGTATCTGTTGATGAGGACATTTTTTTAATAATGTATGTCACCAAAACGTATAGTATTGAATTACAAATATTCCAATTTTTCAATTGTAAAAATAAAATTACAAAATTACAAAAATGATAAAAATTTTAAATAACTACCCAGCTATTGTAAATCAATTATTCATTCTTTACAATACTAATCTTCCTTCGTCAGCACCTGATAGAGAGATTGTTTACTCTTGCTGCCTTTATAATGGAACCTAGGTTATCAGTTGTCTCACGAATGATTTGAAATACTGTAGAGGGTCCTCAGTTTGGACCTCATGCTAGAGATTTTGTTGTGTTTTGTTTTTTTGTTTTTTAAGCTCGTTGGCCATTGAAAATCTATGCTTTGGGAGTCTATGAGACTCAATAGAGATCAGATTTATTTAATTAATTTAATTTAAATTGTCGTGATCTTTAATAGATATTATATTAAAATCAAATTTTATTATTTTAATTTTTTTTTTTATCTTTAACAGATATATTATATATTAAAAACTCTGAGTATATTCAAAGTGTCCCAAAGTGACTCACTTACTACTTCAATATTATATTGGGCCATTTTATATTTATATAGTTTAGATTTCTTATTTTACGAATGTGTTTCGTGTATATTGCACATGTTTATACTCTTACTCACCTTTTTCAGTACAATATGTGTCTGGAGATTTTATGCGAACTATTTATAACAAATAAAATATTATGTTATTTTGTTGAGTTGCCTTTATTCCTTGTTACATTATAAACTTATATAGGCAATTACAACTACAACTATAATAAAACACATATTTTGGTACAAATTCTATATATTATTTTTAAAAAATAGATTCATTTAAGAATAATACTTACGTAACAATTGTTTACAAGTGACAGCAAAATGAAATTGTTTCATATATTCTGCCAGTAATGTTATAATATTACATAAATAATAAAATTAATTAATAACATATTATTATTTATAAAATAAAAAAATAGTTATTTTAAATGAAATAATGTATATTATCTTATCTTCATTATGTAAAATGTATTATTTATTCTTAGCTCAAAAGTTCATTGACCTAATTGAAATATATCATGTAACTATAAATTATACCGCGTGATTCTTTTATCATTGAACACTCATTATTTCAAAAAGTGTAAATTTTTTTAAAAATATTTTTTTACATAGTTTCAAGTCGCTTATAAAACTACGTTTTTTTTTAAAAAATTATATTTTTAAAATATTTTTTATCCTTATAATTTTTAAGTTTTTTACTTTTTTGAATAACAACATTGGGTTTTAAGACTTGAAACTATGTAAAAAAAATTTTTTCAAAAAAGTTTACACTTTTTCAAATAATGAGTGTTCAATGATAAAAGAATCACCCGGTAGTATAGAATGCATAGACCATAATATTAATATACTAGCTGATCCCGTGCACTTCGTTGCCCGTTAAATGTACCAATTCTATATGACACAAACTTTGTTCAGTTGGTATTTAATACTTGGTGTTAAGTGTTCAAAATGTATCTTAACTTTTCTGTTGGCCGGAATAAAAATTCTGCTTTGCAGCAGTACATTATCAAGTAGGAAATCTATCTTTGGTAGATTGCGGGCCCAGTGCTGTTTGTACGTAAGTGTGTGATTTAACTCTAAAGCATCAAAGTTATACCAAGTTTGACGTTTTTTCTATTTTTATGGTGGATTAATACAATTAACTAATATAAAAACCAATCCTAACCTAACAGTACTAAGATCCGACGAATACAAATAAACCAAATTTAACCTTCTTTAAATTAGCCTATCTTCTTCCCAGGGGTCTAATCTACCCACAAGATTTCATTGGTACTCTCCTTTTTTAAATTAGCTTAACTTCTGCCTAGAGGTCTAACCTAACTCTGTATTAAATGATCCCATGTACTTCGTTGCCCGACAACCAATAATGATCCAGTGCACTTCGTTGCCGGCCACCAATAATTATTATTACAATATCTTTAAAACCCATGGTAACCATGGCAACCAAAGGACACACACACAGATAGACAAACATTCTATATCTCCTCCTGGGGTTGGTTGTCATGGTAATATGGGCACACACACAGACGGAAATCTAAAAATAATATTTAAATGGTTGCCATGGTAATATGGACACACAGACACACAAACACACATACATTCATTTATATCTATATATATAAAAATGAGTGAACATTTTGAATACATTTTATAACTCAAGATCCACCGAACCGATTTCGATAAAAATGTGAGGGAATATTAAGGTTGATATTTAGATGGTTTCTGTGAAGTTTGTACGCTGTTGAATAAGTGGTTTCTGAGTTATGGCCTCTTAAGTGTACATCTGGTGACATGGTCAAAAACAACAAGTTAAGTTGCAGAATAAAATAATAATAGTGTATTGTATATTGGTTACTATTGGTTAATAGCAATTTGGAAGTATATATATATATATTATATATAAGTATTATTAGTTTATTCGCGCCAAATAGCATCTTATAATACGCCCCATCACCCTGTATGGCTTAGAAACATGGGCACTAAAAAAAACAGAGGAAATAAGATTAGACACTTTCGAAAGAAAAGTTCTAAGACGAATATTTGAACCATATTTTGACCCTCCAACCAGAGAATGGAAAATATATAAAAATATATTTTTCATTTAAATATTTAAAACAATATTGATTTTTGTGAATCACTCTGTATAATACAATACAAAAAGTAGTTTTTTGACTATAATATGATAGTTCACAGCAACATTGATTTTATTATTATTATGATTTGTAAATAATTGACTTTTTTTGTGAATCACCCTGTATAATACAATATTATTCATTAGTATTATTTTACATTGTACGTATTCTTAATACACATTGTACTTTATTTCATTATAACTATTACCATTATTACCATTATCAAGTTGTTGTGTCCTAATTTTTAGGTTAGTATAGGATCCATAAAAGGATTATGTTACACAAATTTCCTTAAGGTAAGTATACAGAAGAAGTGGGTTTAATCACAAAAACTGAAAGTTGATTCTGTACCATCTGTAAAATAAGTATTTTTCACATTTATTATAATACAATAAG
>NC_042494.1:73100643-73102325 GCF_005508785.2 Acyrthosiphon pisum | reverse complement strand
GCAAGTTAACCAATTTTTTCAACTAGTTAAAGTTAAGTTATCCTAAAATAAAAAATAACTTAGCTAAGTTAAAGTTAGTTTTATAAAGTTACTGAATTTGAGTAACTACGTTAAGTTGTAAATTTTCATGAAAATAATAACTAAGTTAAGTTAAAAATTAAGTTACTTTTATTTTTTTAAATACCTTTAACTTACTCATAAACGTTTTTTTATCTCATCAGAGGAAAACAACTAGTTTTGATATAAAGTAAAAGAAATTAATAACAAATGCACAGACTATATTATTTTATAGTCTTTATATTTTATTTCAGTATCGGCACTCGATTACACATTAAAGCTCAAAGGATTACATTGACAAATGACTAAATTTACTGTTGGAACTTGGAACAGTAAAAGTGCTTGGATTTTCTTCAATAGTACCTTTTCTGATAGGAAAGTGAATCTAGTTGGTACTTGGGGGGGGGTCAAAAGTAAAATTTTTCCAATAGTTTTCAAAAGCACCGTGAAAAACAAAAGAAAAATTAAGGAAAAAAGGGAATTTTTACGCAAAATCTGTTTAAATTTTGACAAAATTTATCAAATCTTAATTTGAAAAATTATTTTGTAGTTAAAAATGTATAAAATGTTCAATTTTTGTATCTAAGAATTAAAAATTTAAAACAAGATTCCACGTAAGTAATTAATTCTGTTACCAAAAAATCTAAAAAATACATTTACACAGTTTATTTTTATAGTCATTTTAAGTACAAATTTGGACGAGATTACATATTAAAAACCTATGATAACTATTTTAGTTATTTTGTTGTGATTGTATAATATTATTCGTGGTACTTGAAACTTCTAAAGTATACTATTATATATCTATGATTTTACCACGGTTTTTTGTTGATGTATAACGCGTTATAACTTATAAGTACCTAATAGATATTATGATATGATTAATTTGGAATTTATTATAGGTACCTATTACAGGTCAATTTTTTTTTAATACCATAGATAAGTATATATTATATGTCTAATACATAGACTGATATACCGTCTCCGCTCAGAATCGTTTTTCTTATACAGTGATATTATATCATTGAATTCAAATTTAATACTGTCCATTATACAGTGACCCACTTCTAACCTACTGTACAGCAGAGCGACATCCACTTACCCACCTTTTTTTTTTTGTTTTTTATTTTTGTGTCTGTCATCACCTTTTAGGACAGTAAAAGTGCTTGGATTTTCTTCAACAGTAACTTTTCTGATAGGAAAGTGAATCTAGTTGGTACTTTGGGGGGGTCAAAAGTAAAATTTTTCCAATAGTTTTCAAAAGCACCGTGAAAAACAAAAGAAAAATTAAAGAAAAAAGGGAATTTTTACGCAAAATCTGTTTTCGAGAAAATTGATTTTGGTTTTTGGTGTAACTTTAAAACGAATGACTGTAGATACATGAAATTTTCTCTGGTTGTTTATATTTCCATTTTCTATACATGATAAAATTTTCAAAATATTTTGATTTATTTTGAGCTGTTTACGGACAATTTCAGTTTCCAATTTAATTAGTTTTTTTCTATGAATGTCAATAAAACTTTATTTGTTGAGTAAAAATACTTAAAAATTGAATACAATGCTCCTACTATATTGTTACAATGACATTTGAAAAATATTAAAAATCCTTTGTCACAGTTTTTTTT
>NC_042494.1:73099140-73100593 GCF_005508785.2 Acyrthosiphon pisum | reverse complement strand
TCATATAGTGAGGACATTTACAACGTAGGTTTGATACAAATCGATAATAAACTATTGCAATTAAATGATAAAAGCGTAAGTCATTTTGGATTACCTTCCTCAGTTCGTACAGAAAACAATGTAACATATACAATGGCACATCACTATAATACAAATGATTTGACCTATTTTGTCAATGAAAACCTGACAACATTAGTCCTAGATCAAAAACATGCTTTTGAGACTATAGTCGATAGCGTGAATAATAACAAAGGAAAAATTTTCTTTTTGGATGCCCCAGGTGTCACTGGAAAGACGTCCCTTGCAAATTTGATACTTGCGAAGATAAGACAATCAGGGAAGATAGCAATAGCAGTTGCTTCGTCAGGAATTGCTGCAACACTTCTAAATGATGGAAAAACTGCTCATTCTACTTTTAAACTTCCGTTATCTGCAAATCTTGAGCAACAATCTACATGTTCTATCCGCAAAAATGGACCTCTTGGTAAATTACTACAAGACGCCTCATTGATTATGTGGGATGAATGCACCATGAGCCATAGAGCACATATAGAGGCCGTAGACAGAACCTTAAAAGATCTTAGAAACTCCTCTGCTCTCATGGGCGGGATTACTTTAGTATTTGCTGGAGATTTCCGACAGAAGTACGCGAGCAGATATCATCAAGGCATGCTTGAAATCGTCCCCTTTATGGACTTCAATTGAAAATTTAAAATTACGAACAAATATGAGAGCATATCTTCATGGAATCACAGATAGTGATTTTCCATAACAATTGCTAAAAATTAGGGAAGGAATTTTTCCGAATACAAATTTAAGCGAAAATTGTGACATCCTTCTGGATGAGTCACTAGGGCAGATAGTCCATAATTTAGATAATTTAATAGATGCAGTTTACCCTGACATGAAGAATTTGCACGAAAAGGACTTTCATTGGTTGTGTTCGAGGGCAATAGTGTCACCTAGGAATGATACTGTCAACGAAATAAACAATATGATTTTACAAAAAGTTTCTGGCCAAATAAAAATCTACAGATCGATCGACACCGTCACGAACATCGAAGACGCAGTGCATTATCCACAGGAATTTTTAAATTCACTAAATCCTTCTGGACTGCCAACACACGAATTGACGTTAAAAATCGGAATTCTAATCATGCTTTTGAGAAATTTAAGACCTCCGAGTATGTGTAATGGAACAAGACTGCTTATTAAGGAATTAAAGGACAATTTAATTGTAGCGACCATTATTACCGGCCCAGCAGCTGGTTATATTCCGAGGATACCGATGATCCCAACTGATCTGCCAATCCCGTTTAAACGGGTTCAATTTCCGGTGAAAATATCTTTCGCGTTGACTATTTACAAGTCCCAAGGTCAAACCTTCGAATTAGTAGGGATCGACCTACGAAAGAAATGTTTTACTCATTGTCAACTTGATGTGGGCCTATCA
>NC_042494.1:73082113-73099040 GCF_005508785.2 Acyrthosiphon pisum | reverse complement strand
CGAGTTGGATCTGCTGATAATCAATTTATTTTGCTGCCACAAAATAAAACAACATTAAATATCGTTTACAGAGAAGCTCTAACCCAATAAATTTAATGATATATGATTCGATATAATTTTATTTTATTTTATTTTCAATATATGGTTAATAAAATTTTTTCTATAATATAATTTTTTTTCATTCGATACATGTTATTATGTTTTACAACAATAATAAAAATGTAAAGGGTAATTAACTTGCAATTCTTTTCACGGGCAACGCCGTGCGGGTACGGCTATATATATATATATATATATATATATGTCTATGGCATTAAACGTTACGTTTTACGACAAATGTATTATTTAATGTATCATCTCACAATGGTCTACCAGAGTGGCTGAATTGCACTTACTGTTGCGAGTTACATCCAAAAAGATTTAAACAATCACAAAATATTTACGGCAACGAAGTGCACGGGGTCAGCTAGTAATTTATATAAACTATATATATATATATATAATATATATGGTGTACTTAAAATCGAAGGTGGGCATTAACTAGTTAAAAAGTTAAAGTTAAGTTAAAAAGTTAATTTTTTTTTAAATAGTTAGTTTATTTTCTAATTAACTTATGAACTTAACTAGTTTAATTTACAGTTGAAATAACTTAGCTTTTGTCAGTTGATTTTAAATAATCCATCAAGTTAAAATCATTTTAAAATTTTTCGCTTAGGTATATATATATATATATATATCAGTATAAAATAAAAAATAATCCAATATAAAAACACAAACATTTCTGTTCTTTTTCTTGATAACATAATTTTGTATTAGGGGGACGAGGTGGCCGAGCGGTCAACGCGTCGACTTCGGCACAGCCGGTCCGGGTTCGATTCCCGGCCATTGGGCGGCATTTTTCTCCGGGCAAGTCACGGTGTCCGGAGAACAAGTGCCACCATCCCCCACCCGGGCAATGGCAGATACCTACGGGTGCCCACTAAAAAATTCTGCCCACGTGTTCCAAACAAACAAACCTACAGTTCCACCCCCCACAGTACCAAAGGCTAATGACCTAAGTTGTCGAAGCCTCAACCAAAAAAAAAAAAAAATAATTTTTTGTATATTAATATATTTTACCAAATTGTAAATTATATATTATGTTTTTAATAAAATTAATATTTTTAAATTACAAATTGGCAATTGTTATGTTTTAATGTTATATAACGTATAATATATATGAAGGTCATGTACTAATTATCTTCATGTATTATGACATTCAATTGTTATACGATATAAAAAAAATGTCTTTGTTAAATTATTAATTTGAGATGAGTATAGTTTAAATTAGTAAATAATAGTAGGTAAAGTAAAAGTAAAAAGTAAAAGTAATGTACTGTGTACATTATGACAAAATGTCAATAAAATTGTTTTTTATAATTTATAAATTAGAAACTAGAAACACAAATTTACTCTTTATGGTGATTTACATACTAATTAAAAAAAAAATAGATTACTTTTTTAAACTGAGTTAAGTTAATATTTTTTTCTATATTAACTTTTAACTTATTGAGTTAAATTTATAATTTGTTAACTGTTAACTTATCGCTCTTGTGTCTTCTTAACTTAACTTAACTTGAGTTAATTATTTTCATTAACTTGCCCACCTTTGCTTATAATATTCATATAATATTGGTGTACCTACTGTAATAGTGTATTTTATGATTAAGACGAATTTCACATACCTACTTTGAATTATAATCATAGGTAATAAATAACTCATAAGTGAAACATGGGAACAACATCGCCTGCTCAGAATGATTAGCATTTTCCATATTTAAAAGACAAAACTACTGGGAATATCTAAAAACCTCATGATCATATTATCTGCACTAAATAGACACTACAGGATTAAAAATGTTTATTTTTCTAGTATAGATAAATTATAATGTACAGTGTTGAGCTGAGATAAATATAAATTTATCTAGATAAAGATAATGATAAATTATAACAATTTGTTATCAAGATAAAGATAAAGATAACTAAATTATTTATTTATCTCGATAAAGATGAAAAAATTCTCTAGATAAATTATCGGATACATTTTTTTATATTGGTTTATGGTACTCTCCGTAAGCTCGTAGGAATATAGAATAAATTAATAGTATGCTATCGAAAATGTCGATAGTTATTAGTAAATACTACCTACTTAATAAATTACTTAATTGTCTACCTATAAATTAAATAAATAAAAGCCGTTTAATACATTAAATTATCTGGATAAATTCATCTAGATAACGGTGATTTTTTATCTTAGATAACTGTGTAAATTAATATTCTCTAATTATCTAGATAAGATAATAGATAAAAGAATATTTATCTAGATAAACTCAACACTGATAATGTATACAATAATCAGGAGCACTGTCCGTGATCGGGAGAATGAAAAGTGGCCGCTGATACGCGCGCTTCTGTTGGTGAATTGTTGTGATAGTTTCGCAAAATAAAGCACGCGTATTTTGAAATGTATTAGATATAGATACAATTACATATGAATACATACAAACAAATGTATTAGAATGATGTTGGGTACGAGTTTTAGAACCCCTGTTTTCGATGAAAACAAAAAGGTTGTTATCATATCGCCAGCGGCCACTTTTCATTTCCCTACTATAGTTATAAAAATAGCTTCCTATTTTTTTTTTTGTCGGCTATTCCCTATCATTAATTCGCCAAACGACTTTACCTTACGTGATGTTAACGGTGCGTTTGGGTACGAAGACAGAAATTATAACGTGTGTAGGACACAAGATTATATTATATTAACCTCATATTGAGCCAGAATCTCTATGAAGATTATTGTACAATATATTAAGGTCCAAAACGAGTTATCATACAAATAGTATAACATAATATAAAAAAAATTCTGTTATTTTAAATCCATAACATACTACTTTCGTTTAAAGTCTGAACTGTGAATGATTATCTTTTATAGGTATGATGACTTAACTTAAATAATACTATTAAAATAACACAATTTTCTTATAATTTCAGTGAACCAAATATGTAAGCCAAGAAACCGTATATTAATTTTAATATTGTACAATTTATTTATCATTTAAAGAAAATGTATTTATGATAAGAACAAATTTGTTAAGCTTAAAAAAGTTTAATAAAGTTTAATTAAATGATATTTTATGCTTATAATATAAAGTATAAACTAATAACTATTAAGAATTCATTTGCATGTAATTGTTTTGATACGTTGTAAAGAATAAGAAATAGTTATTGGCAATAATATAAAAACCGGTATAGTTGACAGTGCTTATAGCAGAACTACCGTGTATTTTATGATTTTGTCGTATCTCACGTACTTTGAATGATCATGAGGTGTGCGTTCCTTTGCTAGAACCATCTGTAATATTATTTTCTTCTGACTCATTATTTATTTAATTATTTTGCACCCTAGCGCCAGTCCATCTTCAGTTTTAGCATAAGGCCAAAATACATTTCAACGTGCGCATCTCTGTTTGCCATTTGATCCTCACTTGCGTCTTTTGTTTCTATATGGCTTTGTACTTTGTCAAATGTGTTTTATTTTTACTATTATCATCACACAGAAATTCTTGAAACTTCGTTGATTTGCTCTTTGTCTGTCCTCGTCTAATGTTCCATTGTCATAACTCCTTTTGTATTGCATTCCCTATCTCCAGGCCGTCCTTCGTTGAACTTTGTCAGCCCGTAATAGGAATTTTCTCACGTGTTATCTCTGAATCGGTACACTGATAATTTGTCTTTGGTCGAAGTTGAAATCTGCTATTCGAGATTTTCAAACTATATTCTATAAATATGGTACATATTTTGGGCCTGATGTGCTAACCACGTTTTTCCATACTTACCTATAGAATGACCGCGTCACCATCTTTGTATACTACTATAAGTAGAGGAAATGTTCACTTATCTTGCTTTTTATTGCTTTCATGCTGCAATCCTAGAATCTTAGTTTCTCTTCATTACTGAATCCACTTCACTCGCGTTATGACACAATTTTACATCCGCACTATTATTCCGAATACGGTTTGTTTAGTACCATTAAATGTTTTTTTTTTACTTTGCTCCTTAGCTCGTTATTAGTGAACTGTATATTTATTCAAAGAAAATTTGCATTTAATAAATAAAAGAAATTACATTTTAATGTAATAATTAATATATTAATTAATACAATAACATTACGCGGCATGTGTCAGAGTTACGTTTACTGTGTCTATGTCGACGGAAACCGAAGTACCGACTGTAAAATAATATTATGATTCTGAGGCCACTTTATCTAATACCATCTTATCTAATCAGAAATTAAAATGTGAAGAATTTTATTTAATAAGTGCAATAACTTAACCTAAATAATTCTATTAAAATAATACGTTTTCTTATAATTTCAGTAACTGGAATTGGTAAGTCCGGAAGGCGGAAATCATATATTAATTTTTAATAGTTACTAAATAATACATCACTAAAAAAATGTACTTATAATTTGTAGAAACATCTTTAGTTTAAAAAATGTTAATTACATTTTGTATGCTAGTACAGGTATATCATTAAGAATTAATTTGCATATATATATATATAAATGGAACATGAAAAATCTACGTTACCTCATCAATCAATAACGGCTGGTCCGATTTGACTCATATTTTTTTTTAAGATGTTCGTAATTGCCAGGAAATGGTTTTTACGAAAGAACATTTCAGAAGAATCCACCGGAAAAGTAAGGAATCTGGATGTAAAAAAAGGGTGAGTGTTGTTGCACACTCGGCAGGAACGAAGTTCAGTGCATGTGATGCGAGACGTGGAAAAATATATAGTTAGAGATATATGAAGAAATAGAGAGAGAGAGAGAGAGATAAATGAATGCTTGTATAAATATATCGCGTGCATGGTAATAAAATTATAATCAATTTTTTCTAAATATTATGAAAAAATGTTATTTTATTTTATAATCATCATAAAAGTATAAATCAATTATGAAATTAATCATTATTCTTAATAACAGTAACTATTGGTCTGTGGTAGCTGAAATATTTCACGTATGCTTCTACGGGCGTCAGGAGGGGATATGTAAGCCAGCATCATAGAATACTATAGAAGTGACACTGTCCCGAAATCCTTTGCTCTGTCTGAATCAATTTATCAAGATAAGGTGCTTAACTTCATGTTCTACCTCTGTGTTCATAACATCAACCATAGAATATTATCAAACCTATTGTGGCGCGCCGACGAATTAGGATGCTTCGTCGCGGCCAACGAGAATAACAAAACGCGAGACGTTTGATTGATACAGATACATTTTATTTAAACAACAGTTGAGCAATTTTAAAGTTAAGGCGAATGCTGGTCTCGAGTAATTTGAGGGGTTCTAACCAGGGACTGGAACCTTTTGAATTTATCGGTATCGGTTCCGGTACCGGTTCTCCAAAAATATAATAACGATTCCGGTTCGGTTCTGGTTCTTTGATGAAAAAAAATAAAGGTACCGGTTCCAAATAATTTAGGTTCCGGTTCCAGATAATTTTGGTACCAAAAATTATAATAATTTCAAATAGTCATCCAGAATGTGGGTATAATCGAGGTTAGGTTAGGTTAATTGAGGTATAAGAAATATTAGAAAACTCATAATATATCATAGGTACACTATACCCTGTTCCAAAAGAGAAGACACCAGATTTACGTAGCAAAACCAGTTTTGTCTGTGGCCGCCTGGTGTCTTCTCTTTTGGAACAGGGTATAGGTTATACACATAACCATAATACCTTTAAATATGATAAATACAATTATTTTATTTTTGAACCTTAAATTACCTTTTTAATTTAAAAATTCCGGTTCGATTCCGGTACTTTATTATATTAAAATAAAGGTTTCGGTTCCGGTTCTTAATATTTTAAAGGTTCCGGTTCCAGAACCGGTTCTTTTAGGTTCGGTTCCAGTCCCTGGTTTTAACGTTCGTTCTCGGGTTGCGTATGCGTGTTCGTCGACGATGTTGCGGACTGTCGTGTCCTCGTTGCTCAGCCCAAAGACCAGTGGTCGCGGCGGCGAAACGGCGGACTTGCTGACACGTGCGCGTGCTGTCGGATAGAAAACGTGGTGCGAGCGCGGACGATGTTGTTGCGCGTAGTGGGTACAAAACAGACTTTGCCGTGACAGCTGCCCGACACTTTGAAGGTGCGAACGCCACGGAGGTGCCGAGCGTTGTTGCCAACGTAGGGAGGCGAGACCGGAGGGGCGAGAGCACTGTGGTGAGGCCACTGGCCCACCACATCAGCCCCCCCTCTAAAAAAAGAAAAAAATTTACAAGTTTTTTTTAACAAATTTTGACGGTGAAACTGAGATGTTGGTTGAAAATGGAGCGTTGACGGAAGACCAATGTTGAAGGAAGTTGGAAGTTGATTGAAGTCGAAACTGGAGGTTGAACAGGTGAAGCCGATAGATGTGGAGTGATTGAAGCTGGAAACTGCCGAAGAATGAGAACTGAGTGGACGATGCATGAAGAATGACGGATGTCAGTGCGCGAACAATGCTCGGCGCAACCGTGGCGAACAACGACCATGTTGGTACCCCACGTGAGTACTAACGCACGCGTCTCGGAGCTGTGGCAGTGCCGTCGGTAGCAGAGAGCGCGTGCGAGGTCCGGTCAAGCACAGCCCCCCCCACTCTAAATGTTGCGTTTTTCGGTGTTGCATTTTTCATTGTTACGCTTTTCGGTGTTGTGATTTTTTCAAGTGACTCCCATCCGCCTACGCCCCAAAGGAACTTCGTTCCAATAAAACAGCGATGCAACAGTGTATTGTACTAGGGCTTAGCACCCGAATCATTTATTCGGGTTTCGGGTTACGGGTACTGGATGTATTCAAACACCAGAATAAAAAGTTTAAGCAAACATTCGGGTTTTCAAAACCACTATGATTCGGGTTAATATTGGTTATTACGGGTGTTGAGTAGTCTGGAAAAAACATAACTTTTGATAACTTTCCCCCCCCCCCCATTATTAATAATAACAGCAACAAAAATGCGTGAAAGGTACGTCAATGAGTGATATAGATTACAAACATGCATTTGCACTTGCGAATTCGACGAATATAATAAAATGTTTAAAATAGGTAGGCCATAGGGGCGTTGAAGCGTACAGAAATAAAATAAAATATAAATTATAATTTCACAATTTTCGGAAAACTGGTAAATAGCCAAGAATTACGATATTCGTTACTAATTTAGGTATAGACAGTTATAATGTGATAATAATACCAGTTGGGAAGTTGGTGGCAAATAATACTAGGTATTATTATTTATTAGTTATTAGTATTTGATATTTTGGCCACGATTGTCAATACCTTATTCAGTTTTGTTGAGACGATGTTTATATATTAAATTTCTATTGGCTATATTTGGATTTATTTGATATACCTACTAATAAATAAATACATTATATTATATGCTTATTAGGTATAAAAAGATTTTATTGGATTATATTTTCAAGAAAATAATTATTGAATTTACCTGTGATTGATTGTAAGATTGTTTACAATTTATTATTATTATTAAACAACTAACTACAGAATCGAACTCACCACAAGATATACATACAAAATGATGTACCTATCACATGAAGAGTTTGTAATAATCAAAATTATTCGGGTTTCGGGTTAACCCGAATGATTTATATGGGTTTTGGTTAATACGGGTGTTTTGAAAACTGAATCATTCTGGTTATATGGGTTTCGAGTGTTTGATTTTTTAAGGGTGTTTAGGGGTGTTAGGGGTTCGGGTTAATTCTGGTGCAAGGCCCTGTATTATACAATGATTGCTATTGGTTAATCGGGCATGTTTGTTGATTTGTATTATTAATTTTTGTCATTTATATATACTATGGTATATACTCCTGTGCACATTGTTGCCCGTTAAATATACCAACTATATATGACAAAAGCTTTGTTCGATATGTTATTTAATATTCAGTGTATGGTATGTTCAAAATGTATCTTTTCTTTTCTTTTCTTTTCTTTCAACTTTTCCGTTTCACAGAATAAAAATTTTGAATCGCAGCAGTATATTATGAGGTAGGTTAGCGCTGATTTACGTAAGTGTATGATTTAAATCTAAAATATCAAAGTTATACCAAGTTTGTCGTTTTTACTTAATTCGACCTACCGTGGATTAATAAAATCAATTAATAGGGACAAAATCCTAACCTAACTTAACCGTTCTAAAATCCAATGAATAAAAATACCAAATTTAACCATTTTTAATTTAGCACATCTTCTTCCCAGTCTAATTTACTTACAAACATTCATTTATATATATATTGACAAAAAATAATAATACAAATCAACAAACATGCCTGATTAACCAATATCAACCAATATATAATACACTATTATTATTTTAATCTGCAACAATAAACTACATTTTTAATTATTTGGTTAATTTTTTTCTGGTGAGACGGCGTCACTGTTGTATTTTCGACATCCAGATTTCCTAATTTTCCGATGGATTTTCCTAAAATTTTCTTTCATAAGAACCTTCTCCGTGATATACTCTTTCGTTGAAAAAAAAAATCAAGAAGATTTGATAAATAGTTTCAGAGTTTAGCCTGTAGGGAGATTTTCATTTCACATTTATATATAGTTAAATATATATATATATATATATATATATATAAATTAATGTATATAAATTCAGATATAATATAATATTTATTTTTTTTAATTTTATATCTGGAGACTTTCTTTCAAAATATAATTATATATTATTAATATTACAATATATCATGCCTACCATTATACCCAGAAATCAAATATTATCAATATTTATATATTTGCAGAACAAAAATCGATTTTTGGTAAGAATATTATTAATTATTATAATATATTTAATTTAAAGAATAGATCTTTAAATAAACCATTCATTTTGAGGATTTTATGATATTAAAATCCATATTAATTGTCTTTTATATAATATAGTTTGTTCTTAAAAATAATAGAAATTGTTTTTATTGATATAATGATATTGTGACTGTATAACTATTTGTATACTTTTTGTTAACTTCTGAATCTTTATTTGATAAATAGTATCATATTAATATTGTAACTTAATATAATTTACTATAAATACTTAATTTTATTAAATAGTAAACAAAACAATTGCAATAAATACAATTTCGTACTTTTGTTACGAAATATACCGCTATAGGTACCTACCAAATTTGTAAACATAAATTAATTTATTATTACTTAATTGTATTCATACAGGCCTTACCAAAAGTAAGGTTAAACATTTATTTATTATTATTGAAGTAATTGTAGGTATATACATTTTACCTAATAGCTAATAGGTAGCAATGTTATAACAATTATATATGATCGCTATATCATAAGAGGATAAAAACTATGTTTCAATACATTGAGTAATGACAATCAAATAATATGTGAAATTACATAACATGTTTGTTTAAGAACCAAATATAACAATAATATATTAATATAATTTGACACGTATTATTCTTTATTTTTAAATTTATTTTAAATAGTAGAAGAAGTAATAGTAGAAGTAGATTTTATGATATTATTTCACAAGTTATCATAATATAAATACATGTCAGTCTAAAAATTAAATATGTTTTCTTCAAAATGAATCTTAAGTAGAAGACAAGAGTTCCAAATTAATAAAACTATGTACGTAAAAAAGAAAACAAATGTGATAAGTAAATAACAATGCATTTTCAAAATTAATAATTAATAATTATGTATAACATAGGTATTTAACAGCAAATAACAGATAATTTATCCAAATTAAGATAAGTTACTCTACAACACTGCAAATTAATATTGCAATAACCAGCCAAGTCTATACGACTACTAAGTTTTTGCATAGAGGGATATACAATTTCATAACTTATAAAGTGTATACTAGTAGCCACTAGGTAATAAATATAGTTAGTTATGTCAGTGTTATGATGGCAATGGTAGAGTAGTATATTATAGTCATATGTGTAATGAAAATTAGAAATAAATATAGTAAATACTAAATATTATATTTCTATAAGAATTATATTTGATATCTTAATAATTATGCACTTGTCAACACCGTCCTGTAGACCACTGCAGGTTAGGTTAGGTCAATCGTTTTTGAATTACAACAAAATAAAAAAATTGATATTTTCAAAAATTGTTTTTCGCGAAAATACTCTTTTTTCTTTAGTTTTTTTCCCCAATTCTTAAGAAATATGTTCTAGACATTTTTACTTGTTACCCTTCAAAGTACCAATCGCTACTCTAAGAATCTATAATAGTTGTGTACCTATTACTTAAAATTATATCGACTTAGTATTTGTTTTTTAATAAGATATCAATGAATGTTTTATTAGATATATTTGATTATCTCTGTTATTTTAATTTACTGTTTAATGTACACATTTTCACAAAATAAATTTGTGGTATGATGTCAATTGAATGGAAGATTAATTTATCATTTTTGGGTGTTTTGTCATTAAGTGTAATCTTGGAGAAAATATTTTTTTCATTCATATAATGAACTTGATATACCGTTCAGTTTTAAGTTTGAACACATATATGGAGTTATGTAATTTACAAAACACAGAATAAAATATTTATAAAAGTACTGAATTAACTAAATAGCTATATTCCAAAACGTAGTATTTAAATAATTTTTATGTTTATATATTTGCAGGAGTGACAGTTGGTAAGTCTACTAATTGTATACATATTTTATAATTCATAACATTAATCATATAATAACGATTTACATTTATACATTCACAGATATTGATGGTAAGCTTTTTTACTATTTTAATAATTAATAATAAAACAAAATACTTACACATATAGTCACCGTTAATCTTTCTTGAGAAGGTATCACCTTATAACTTAAAAATCTCTAATAAAACATCAAACGAAGATATTGGATATTATAACAAATTGATCATCAATTTTGATTAGAAATTGTATTTTATTTAATTAACTGATTTGTTTTGCCGTATGTAATCAATTTTCGGTAGGTACTTTGTCAATTGATTAGAAGACATTTTATTGATGTTTTTTTTGGGGCGGTGTCATTAAGTATAATCTCCATGAATATTGTTTTCATGGATACGATGAACGTGTTATTCTGTTGACATATTAAAAACCGAAAATATTAATTATAATATTATTGAATTAAATGTTTAAATTGTTTCTGAATCGTAAAATTTTAATAACCTAAATAATAATTATCTTTATAAATTAACAGATGTTACTAAATGTAAGTCCACATATTTTACATAATTTATGATTCATAACACTGATCATTTAATAACGATTTACGCTTATACATTTATTACAGCTATTAAAAGTAAGCTCATATAATAATATTTTACTTAATTTAAAATATAATAAAATTGAATATAATATTATTATATTATGTACCTATCTACCCATAAATCTTGATGTCGGTGGTAGCACTTATATTATCTACATTGTTGTTATAGCATAACAATTTTTATAAGTTTTAATTTTAACCGATATGAGAGCACTGTATACGAAAACAAACGCAAATCAAGTGAATTTTGGATTCAAACCGTATGCCGTCGCCGTGTGTTAACATTTTTCTAATGGGTCGTTGGGTAACCATATATATTATCTTAAATCGTGGTTTACACTTATATACGGTTTATTATTATGATTATTTAAACTTACGTCAATACACATTACACATAGATAGAATAGGTAGTATAATATACAGAATACCGTGTGACCACTGTAATAATATATGTATGTAATATTTTAAGTCATGTAGGAGTCTGACGGCACAACACACACATTATATAATAATATACATTTATTATAAAAAAAAAATACAATGGCAACCTATAAAAAATTCTATTTTTTCGTACTACATATTATATAAAGTTGAATTCAATACATTTTTAAATAGGTAAGCAAATATTTATTTAATTTAAAATATTTTTTTTATACTTTTAGAGTGTATGATTTCGATTTGTGACTACAGTTTAGGTAAGCGATTTTTTTTTTTTTTTATCTCATCAATAATGAAAACTGACGATTTGATTAATGATTATTGATAATATAAACAAATTCTATAATAACTAATCATATAACATTAGATAATAGATACATAATTAAGATGACAGACATAAAAACAAACTAATTATAAAATAAATTTAAAGTTTATATTTTGTAATTCATTAATTAATTAATAATTGACAATTTAAATTTTATATGATCAATAGTTTTTGAAGTACAATACGATACTTAATAGCAAGCCTGGGCAAGTTAATGATAATTTTTAACTGATTTAAGTTAAGTTAATAGAAACATTTAAAAAAGCTTAAAGTTAACTGTTAAACTAATTTTTTTATTTAATTCAGTTAAGTTAAAGGTATATGAACATTTTCGATTAACTTTATTTAAAAATAACCTATTTATGCCGAAAATAATTTACCTTCAATATGTTCTTGAGAATTGTACATTTTTGATTTGTATCTATATCAATAAAGTTAAATAATATCATATTACTTATTAGTTATTAGTATTTATTAATTATTATTATTACAATATGCCCGTATGCCGCAGTATAGTATGGTATATCTTTATTCTCTATATATAAGATACACCTATATTAAGTTATAATATAATTGGCTATAGCTATACCTATCTATATGTATTTAATTGACTTATTTTTCTTGAAAAATTCTGGTAAATGAAACAATAAATTAATTTAACTATATTTGTAATTCCCTATTCTATTAAATGGTAATGTAATATCAAAAATTATTTTTATTTTAATTTATTTATTATTTTATTATTTATAAATTAACTTAACTTGAATTTGATTAAAAGTAACTCGTTATTTATTAAGTTTATATCGATTAAAATAAGTAGTTAAAAGTTAAAATAACTTAACTTTTAATTTTTTAACGCGTTTATGCCCAGACTTGCTTATAATAGAAGTAGATATTTCAAAAAACTGACATAGGCACTCTTTAAATGTTATTACTTATCAATAATTCGTATAATTTTGAAATTCTTGTGATCATAAAAACTAATAAAATATTTAAAGATTAATCTACCTATTTAAATTGTATAAAAGGTAAAATTTTAATAATAACATATTACTTAAATTATAGGCATACTCAATTGTATAGTTTGATATTATGTAGTCCAAACTTGATTATAATATAAGTGCTCATATTTCACAGAATAGAGTAAATCAGAATGAAAACTTGGCTTCTGCCCAAATTTAGTCCGTCATATCCGCCGACTAAGATATAATGGACTGGAAACTACACGGTGGACGATTGACGGGGGACGGCCCACAAAAGGTTCCTTTGTATCATCAACAATGTTCATTGAATGTTTTTAACGCTACCAGTGATTTTGTTTGGCGTCACATTTTGTATCTGAGTCCGTGTTTTATACATAATATGGCTTTGTAAATTCTCAATAATTATTGCGACACCCGCATTTGTCTCTTGACATTACTTTCGAGGACATGGATATGCTACTTGTTTTCAGTCCATTATATCTTAGTCCATGATCATATCACAGAATAGCTAGAAAGCTCACTTAATGAGAACTCGAAAATCGGTAAAAACTACTTGGGATACCCGTATAGCCAGGATTCTAAAATAATTAAAATTTCTATTTTACTACTGAAATTGAGTCTAAACATTTTTGATGTTATCATTGTAGATTAACACGTGTACAATAAAATTATGTACAATATTTATTATGTCAATTAATTTTACCCACGGACCATGGCTATAGATAGTATGGTTGCCCATCGACGTATGATTCCCATGCTTGAAAAGTGTCTACCGAAATGAATCTCTACAATCAGTATTAAAGTTAAATTAAACAGCTGGAGACTTAAGCACTAGCGCTTATATGTCATAGTGGCTATCACGGAACTACAATTTACATTTGAAAGGTAATTGTATTTAGAGTCACTACAACAAATAATCGCTAGAGCGTAAGTCTCCTGCAGCTGTTTAATACTGATAATGGAGATTCATTTCGGTAGACACTTTTCTATATTCGTTAGGCAACCATACTATCTTTAATCGTGTCACGGACTAATATATAATGAACTGGAAACGACATGGTTGTGGGGGGGGGGGGGGGAGACAGCCCCGAAAAGGTATCACTTAGCTGATAAGAATACTGTTCTTGAAGTTTTCATCTCTACCGGTGGTTTTATTTAGCTTCACAATTTGTATCTTAGTCCGTGTTTTATACAGCGGGCGCTGTAAACTCAAAGAACACATTGCGACCCCGCACTTTTCCTCTTGTACATACATTCGTGGCCATGATAAGCTGCTCGTTTCCAGTCCATTATATCTTAGTCCGTGGTTATACCAGTCAATAATAGTCACATAATGGTTATTATCTCTATACAGGCTACACTGATATACTAACAGGTGTAGCAAATCTATCCCCCATAAGAGCCCGCATAGTTCTAGAGAAATGAGCCTTCTGGTTATTCTGTAGTCATAGCGAAAGGGCACTACCGTTTTCCCAGATACCAAAAACAAAATTTATATTATTTGGCTACACGCTGTTTAGTGTTTATAAAGATGTTGTAAACTAACCATACAATTACAGAATATATTCTGTGTTGATCTAAATGTTTTGATTTCTAAATAAGCTAATACAATTAATGGCTTCAACCTTTTGAATCAACTTATATCTACTCACTAGTCACTACACATCCATAATAGTTTGTTAGTTAATATTATTTGATGACGTAAGATGTATTTTGTTAACACATTTTTATCATCTTCAATCAGTCAACTAAATGACCAACAAAAATGCTAGAAACTTGGAAGCCTTATAATCTATACTAAAACCAATTGTATATAGGTGCATATAAAAATATCTATTACTCCCAATTGAAAAATACTATAGCACCTCCAAGACACACTTTACTTTGAGGGGCTATATCTCACCAATGGATTATTCAACATTTTAATTTCTTATATGAAAATTCATATAAAAACAGTTTTATACATTTTTCAAAATGTTATATTTTATAGGTTGCCATTTAAAAATGAATAGTTGATTGTTAGGCCTAAAATAATAGGGGTTTAAAATGTTAAAATGTTTTGAAATTTAGATACCTATTCTAAAAAAAAAAATATTAAAAATGTTAATGTATACTTTTAGAAATTTTGAAAGTCTAATGTTAAATATGAATCCCCTGTAAAAAGTACATGGTTAGCGTTAATTTTCATAATAATAGCTGGATATAATTGTGTTTGTACCAATACAAATTACATTTTTAAACTTATAAATGTTGAAACAGAATATTATGTTAAAAGTGGTAAGTATATAAATTATTATTTGACGAAAAGACATATATTACAATTATTTAGAGATCTTAGAGATAAATTAATGTCAAATTTAACTATAGTCCATTTCACGAAATAAGAGACTCGATTCTAGCGCGTTCTGTGGGCAAAAACCGGTAGGGCTACTCAACATGTTCACTACAATGCGCGCAAAAATTGAACAGCTGCTCAGACAGCATTGCAGCTGCTGCATACCCATAGCTACAACTATGTTGGGTTAAATGATTCAGATTGCAGCTGCTGCTATTGTATACTTCACCGTTTTATATACCACTGGATATTTTGAAAACAAAATGATACCAGATTAATGATAATATTATTGACGTGTACACCACATCACACGTGTTTATTTTGTACTTTGATATCATTGTGATTCACATTAATTAACGTACTATTGTAAATATTGTTGTTCCGTTATCGTTTTAATTTCACTGATATCCATTAGCCCGCGGATATTCGAAAACTACAGTATTTATTTTTTTAATAATGGCACGTGATATTCACTCTCAAACAAAAGACACAATTTTTAAAGTTTATAATTATTCAATAATATGTATATGGGTAAATAATATATTTTTTTCACAAATAAAAATATTAAATAATAATGCACGTAATAATAATTATTATTACGTGCATATTAAAATGTACGTATAATTTCAAATTTACCGCGCAAATGAAAAGTTTGATAGACACTGAAATTCAAAAGTTTGTCCGCCGGTCGCGCTAGAATCGAGTCTCTTATTTCATGAAACGCATTATAATTAAGTAATAGTTTTATAAGCTTTAACACGCTTATAATTGCCACCCAAGCTTAAAATTCTCGTAACCATTTTATAATTCAAAATTTATTTTACCACGATGGCCTTTTATACAGTGTTGTGCTTTAGATACATTTATCTAGATATGTTATCTAGATAAAAACTTCATATCTTTATATTATCTAGATAAAAAATAAAATTGACATCTAATTTTTATCTAGATAAAAATTATAGCCATCTAGATAAATTTATCTAGATATTTCACGAAATCCACATCTAATAATTATTAATAAAATAAAATAGATTTGTATATAAAATAGATAACTTAATAAGAAATCTCATTTGTATTACATGCAAAAATTGGTTCTATAATAGTTTTGCGTAGCATTTATTAGTAATTATGAATAATGCACAGATATAAACTACTATTATAGTATATTTTAACTGTTGAATAATGGCGATTTATTATGTCAATATTTATAGGAGATGCGAATTATTTGTATAATTTTATAATATGGCCCATACGGGGAAGTCTCATGCCTGTATACGATTTATGATTTTATGAACGCCGAAAGAGCCTTTACAAAAATTAAAACTAGAGATACCCCTCCATGCATAGAGTATACTCTATGCCACCATAGGTCTTACGGGTAAACAGGGTTTAACATCATGTTGGTTTACGGACTCGTCCCCTATGTTCAGACTTCAGATCATAGGTAAACGTAAACCGAATATTATAGAATATTATATTATTATATTATATAAAAATATATTT
>NC_042494.1:73072945-73082063 GCF_005508785.2 Acyrthosiphon pisum | reverse complement strand
CAATAAAAGTATCAAGAAGCTTATCAGCCGCGGTGAGTAGTAATTATTCGTTTAGGAAAAGTTTCCGAAGCGTGTACCTAATGTAAAAACTAAAAGACTCATATTATTATTCTTTGATAAGTCACGGCCGTTGTTTACATACTAGCGGTTTTTCGTACACAGGTAAACGCCCCTGATGAGTTAGGTGTCGTTCAAGGCAACTGGACCGAAGATTTTTCCGGCGGCACCGCACCCATTAATTGGCTGGGAAGCGTAGACATTTTAAATCAATACATTAAAACAAAAAAACCTGTCCCCCCCCCCCCAGGGAGTCGCCAACTTATTATTTAGGGTCACGTACGAATTAAAATTGTGTGTATTATATGTATCTGTAAATATTTGGTATACATTTTGTTCATTAAAAATAATTATAATATTATATATTGTATAATTATATATGGTATTATATTTTATACTGTGTACAATGCACAGTAATTTCCGTATTGATTATTAATAGTATTTAAAAAAAAATATACGTAGGGGGTCGCTAAAAAATTGAAATTTAAAAAGGGGGTCGCCATACTAAAAAGGTTGAGAAACACTGGAATATGGCATTTGTGTAATATACCAGTAAAAAGGGAAATGATACTTTGTACTCATATAGTTATATGATATTCAAAATTTCTTTAAATTTACTAAATAATTTAATAAATATTTCTTAGGCTTAAACTTTAAACGTATAACTATTTAATAAGAATTACAATAACACCACAGTTTCTACAGTACAAATTAAGTAAATTTGATATGTCAATTATTAGAGCCTGGGTCTTAAGTTTTCACCAAGTGTACGCAATTTTATGTTTGATATGAGTGAAAATAAAGACTTCATTAAATACAGATGCGTATCACAAAATAACTTTTTTTTTGCATTATTCAGAATCTTTTTTATGTTTGGGATAATAATATGATGTTACCAACTTATCTTTAGCATGCTTGGAATATTGTCTAATTATGTAAATATTGTAATAAAAATATAAATTTATTTTAATTTTCAATTATTAGTATAAATTTAAATTTTGAGGTAATACCTTATATAAATATCTAGATAAAAATTATTTTATCTATCTATATCTTGATATTTTTTTTTTATCTAAGCACAACACTGCTTTTATAGATATTTTCAAAGAAGTTTATAATTTATATTTTGTACATCGGGTGCTATTGTGGTTATCCTAACATAACGACTTTAACATCGTGTTTGTACCCAATAATATTTTAATTTTATACCAGAAATATTCTCAAAATCTTGTAACAATTATTTTTTTAACCAAAAATTTAACATTCTTGCCTTAACAAAAATCACTTGAATCTGTCGAGTTATCAGGATATCTAACAAAACATGTAAATAATAATTTATCTGAGTAGTATAAAATGTAGAAATATAAATGTATATATTGTTTCAATTATACATTTTTAAACAGTACATTTTGTTAAACGGTTTTATCGTAAGTATATAAATGGCTTAAACATATTCTAGAATTTAGAGATCTTAATGACACAAGTTAAAATATTTCACTAACTAAGTGTTCTGCTCGTGTGTATTTCACAGTTGTCAATATGCAATATTTAATTTCGTCACCATTATTTTGTGACATTTATATTCATAGGTGCGCAAAAGTCATGTTCAACGGCACCGCCAACAATAGATGAAATTGTATGCTAAAAATACGCGTTACAGAAAAATAATCACAACCTCGTAGTCTGATTTCTTTAATTTTTATTCGTTAGAAAAATTATGATTTCATACAGGACTAATTGGACTTTGAATTTTGATTTCATTGCTAAAAAAAAAAATCTTGTGAAAATAGACATATTTATAACTGCAATATAATATTATTTAGAAATAGAATAAAAAAAAATATATTGAAGTTAGATCTTTCTATGAGGCTATGAGGCGTAAGAGTTTTTTCTTGTAAGGACTATGCAGATCCCTTAAGACATAATACTATAAGCTAAGACGTTCTTTCACTTCAAGTTTAGAATTCTATATTATTTTGTAACCATTTTGTAACAAACTAAAAATTGTAACCACACATAAATTACAAATAATTTTATAACTTTAATTTTGTACGTCAGGTGCCGGCATGCCGTTACCATAACATCTTCGCTACCCTTTAATATTATTTTATAGAGTTGAATATTTCTCAAAATATGGTACTGATTTTCATAAAAAAATATAAGCCTAAATGCGATATTTTTGACTTAACAGATATTATGTATAACTCAATAACTATAAGTATTTAGGGTGTCTGCGTGACATCAACCCGATACAATTCAAAATGCATTTTTCGATTTAAACTTTTGTATTAATTTACTATTTGTTTTTTTTTAAGTTAAAATTTACCTCTTAGTACAAAAAAAACTGAACTAGCTTATACAGAAATTATTATTTTGAATCAGAACCGTTCTTTAACAAAATCCAACTTTGTTATCAAAATAATGAATATATTTATTTTAAGTAGTTCTATATAATATAGGAAATGAGACCGTTAAGATGACTGACTAATGATTTACTCTAACCATCATCGACATGTAGTTGTATTATGACAGCGTGCCGGCGACCCACAGCAAAATTAAATTGAAAACATAAAATCTTAGTTCCTTTCCAAATCACTTTTTGATGTGAAAATGATACTGCTTCAAAATAATAATAGTTACCTGTATTTGTATACTAGCTGCCGTTGAGTTTTTTATATTTTAAATGATAAAAAATATATTCAAGAAGATACATTTTTATCTAAAAGGTGAATTTAAACACTCTTAACTTGAAACAAATTTACATGTAAAATATCGGCTTACGACAGTATACCAAACAACATGTTTAGATTATATATTCAGAGTTACTGACTCCTGACTATAAAACCAGTGCAGTGTTGTGCATTATCTAGATAAGTTATCTAGTTAAAAATATTTATCTTTTTATCTTATATAGAGAAATAAAACTGTTATCTGATTATCTGCAGATAATTATATAGTGTTTTTATTAATTTCACTTGATTTTTCCCGTTTTTCTTTGACTTTTTATACTTATTATAAATTTAAAACAACAGCTATATATTATTATGCCACAATTAGTTCACAATGCATCATCCGAACTGCGCGTAATAATTTTGTATGTTAGTATGTTTAAATACACAGCATTTTAATATTTCCCAATTATGGTATAAATATTTTCAGGAAAACAATATAGTTGTCAAAATATTTGAAAAAGTTGCGTAAATAATAAGGAAATATTTTATTTATATTTTTTGGCCAAAAAGTTCACTTTTGAAAAATATTTTGTAAAAAATATTAGCATAACATTTTTATCATATTTTAAAAAAAAAACATTTTTATGAAAATATATTTTAAATATTAAGTCAACATTTTTGTGCAATATTTTATTATTTTATGAGAATAAAATGTTTATACAATATTATTAGTCAAATATTCATTATTCAAGCACTCCAAAATATTCACAAAATATTATCATTTTCAAAATGCTGTGTGAGTTAACACTGAATAATATAATTTTTTTCGATGTGTATTGATTATTATGTTTTTTTTTTGCAATAAATCAATTTTTGCGTTAAATATTCCTTTTTTAATCCAAATGTATTAATTTATCTATATTGTATTAAATATAAAATATTTAATTATATTACGAACAATTATAAATATGTGTACATATTATAATTTAATTTATAAAGTTTTAAAAACCTAAAAACTGTATGAATATATTTTTTTTATCTAGATAAATTTTCAACGCATTATCTGTTATATTATCTCGATAATTTTAAAGTTATCTGCGCGCTTCACTGGACTAGTGGAAAGGAACATATAATGGAAAATTTCCATTTTAGACGCTATTTAACGATAAATATTGTTTAGGTTCACCATTAACCTAGTTCTAATAATTATATTATGTATTCTCAATTTAAAGACTTAATAAAAAAAAAATTAACGGAATTATATACCCCCTTAAAGTATTTTTCTTGTTTAAGTTTATGTGAATTGCCTTAATTTTTTTTTCTATTTAAATAGAGGCGTCAACGATGAATTCATTAGTCAGGAAAAAACAAGTTACATTTTATATTTTACATTAAAATAATATTATAATTCGTCATAATTATCATGCATTACAAATAGTTGTAATATTACTCAAAATAGTAATATTGAAATTTGGTTGCACAGATTAGTTTTTTCAAGTTAATACATTAATAAATTAAAATTATTATTGACAAAATATCTCCAAGAATCCTTGGTTGTGGAAAGATTTTCTCTCTTCGACTTGTAAAGTCGAAGTGTTTTAATTACCTTAGTTCATATAAGGTACCTAGTCCCTTACATTAATAAAAGTTATTAGAAGTAAATTCTTTAAGTTATACTTATCATAATATTTATAATGTATAGTGTTTATTCAAATAATCATTGGTTAAACATTTGCAGGAAAATACCTGCCTATATACAATATACCTAGCTACCTACCTATATAATATGTAACACGCAATTACAAAATAATTTTCTATTTTAATCCGATGGAGTGTATACGTCGTATCCATATTATAGTGAAATTACTCATTTCATGAACTGGATATCCAGATAGTGAAATTCGTCCAGATCGTGAATTTTGATGAAAATACATTATATGGACATCCATTTCATGAAATTGGCATTACCTATTTTGTGTACTTTGTGTAATTGTTGTAACTTGTAAAACAAAATTGTTATGTTATTTAGCAATAAATAATTATATTATATCATTATAGTATTATAACTATATTTTTTATATTGTTTTATGAACAAAAATATACCAATTACATTATATTACATTACAAATATTTTTATTTTATTTTTCTATAAACCATCATTATACGTATATTATATTTTATTATATAAATAATTAATCAATTGATTTAGACATTTATTTATTTTTACATGACGATTGATTATGACATCGACTGTTACATAGCATATTATTTTTAAAACATGCACGCCTACTTGATTTGCAAGAAGTTTTTGCCTTACACGAAATGTATAGTTATAACTTATAATACTATAATGATATATATATAATGATTTATTGCTAAATAACATAACAATTTTGTTTTACAACAATTACACAAAGTACACAAAATAGGTAATGTCCATTTCATGAAATGCATGTCCATATAATGTATTTTCGTCAAAATTCACGATCTGGACTAATTTCACTATGTGGATGTGACATATACTTCATAAATAACCACATTTCTAAAATATAAATTATAGTAAAATTAGACAAGTACCTATCTATTTTATTTAATTATAATATATATTATATATTTTTATTAGAGCATAATGTATACAAAAATATCATAACAACAATTGATATATTAGCTGTTGGTAAGACAATAAATCATTTTTTTTTTTTTTTTTTTATTGGTCTTAAGCCCGGCATCTGAGGGCATTATCTGTAGGATGGTACTGTAGGGTTTTTGGGACATTAGGAAACGGTCGGAGGAACACATTTTTGTATTTGGCAGAATTTTCAAGTAGGCACCCGTAGGTATCTTTCATGCGCGGGTAGTGGATGGTCACCTCACCTCTCTCACCAGAGTCCGTGATTGCCCGAAGAGAAGTGCCGCCCGGGACCGAGGTTCGAACCGGCGTTGGTGCGCGTCACAACCGACGCCTTAGTCCGTTCGGCCACTCCGCCCCCTACAATAAATTATTATAGATTATCCATAACAGGGATGGCAATTCAATGGTACGCCGAACGCGTGCCCAAGGAGGCATACGAAAAATTAAAATATTTATACAATATACCTATCATTATGACTTAAGGAAAGCGAAATACTCAAAAATTAATCATACCTTAAGCACAGTATATTGGAATTTTATCTACAAATGTAATAAACTAGAAATAGTATATTATAATGGGCGGTGGTCGTTTGGGCGAGGGTAATAATTTTTACCTATAAATTAATAGTCCATTTGGGCTATTATAGTATATAGTGATAATTTAATATAACCGTTTACTGTTTACCGTTTTGTTTTCTGTTATCTTTTTCAATCGGTTTTTGACAAGTATATAAACTTTTATAACAAGTTATATAAACGATTTCGAGCCCTGGTTAAAAGTGTTAAAAACTGTAAAAAAGTGTAAAATCTAAAAATTTATATTTTAAAATTAATAATCAATATCTATATTTATATTATTCAACATGGATTTAAGAATTTAACATATTTTAACGACCAAAAGAGGAAAAATATGTTCAGTTATCGAACAATACAAGTACACGGAATCAAATAAATTACAAGATAGAACATATCGATTTCGTTGTACAAACAAAAAATGTAATGTAAGTGTCTTAACAGAAATATATTAGAGATGAAAACATAGTTACATTATCATGATCCTAGTTCAAAAAGATCTCTAGCTGTAGATATAATTAAAAGTGCTTCTATATAAATAGCTACTGAACATACGCATGAAAACCTAATGAAATTATTAGGAAAGAATTATTAGCAGACAAGTCAGGACTTCAGGATGAACTTAATCATTCTGATATTAATTTAATCAGGCAATCAATTTATCGTAGCCGAAAACAACAGTAGGTACCCTATATTACCGAAATCACAAAAAGAGTAATTTGATCAATTGTATGATATGCAATCAACCATTAAATACAAAAATCAGCAATTTTGTTTCGTAAATGAACAAAAATCAATTGTTATTATAACTTGTCATGACAACTTACGACTCCTATGTAAATCTAAAAATGTCTTTGGAGACGGAACATTTTCGTATTGTCCTAAGTTTTTCTGTCAACTTTATACTTTATTACATGTATATATACTTTCAATTATTATATACCAGTAGCTTATGTATTTTTAACATCAAAAATGTCTTTGGAGACGGAACATTTTCGTATTGTCCTAAGTTTTTCTGTCAACTGTATACTTTATTATATGTATATACTTTCAATTATTATATACCAGTAGCTTATGTATTTTTAACATCAAAATCAAAAAACAATTATTTGACTATGTGGTTTGAAATATGACAGTTATGTAATGAACTGATTGGCGAAACTCTTCAAGTAAATTTTTTTCATTCTGACTTTAAAAAAGCTGCATATTTATTTACAACTCAAACATTTCCTAACTGTCAGTTAATCACATGTACTTTTCATTTAGGCCAAAGTTGGTATAGACAAATTGTAAAACATAAAAATTTATCGAAAACATATTTAATTAAATATTCTGAAGTCGGCTTGTGGCTCAAATGTTTTTTCGGTTTATCATTTTTGACACCAGTTAAAGTAGGAGACGCATTTATTGAGTTGTTATCAATTATACCAGCCGAAATGAATGTGTACATTTTGCCGATTATGTCTTGGACTGCACATACATAGACTAAAACTCAAAATTCCCTCCTCATTTGTGGGCGTCATCACCAATATTTGCAGTGGCGTATTTAGGGGCAGGCTATGAGGCTAGAGCCTAGGGCGGCTTTTTGGGGGAGGCGGCTTTTTGAGGGAGGCGGCTTTTTGGGGGAGGCGGCTTATTTTTATAATCAAGAGATGGGGAGATAGGTAGGTACTTGGAAAAATTATTTTAATACATTTTATAAATTAATATGTTTTGACTTTTGATTATTGATACATATGACATGCCGTTTAACAAGTTCATGTGAAACAAATGTATGAGTGTTTTCTAAAAATATAACTGTTATCGGAAAAGATAACAATAATATTGTACTTATTGCCATTAATTGTCTACCACGATTATAGCATAGAACAATATAGAAGCGAAACTCGATCAGCTGATGGGTGAAGTGTTTACCTATGATCTGAAGTCCGAACAATGAAACTGTTTCCGTAACACTGACATGATGTTATACCCGTATTGAAAAACCGTTTCCGCCTAATAGGTAGGGTATTCTGCGCGGGGTCGGGTTGTTTCCACTGTTTACTTTTATCATAGATTACGTATGCCACGCCCCCCTGGAGACCGTGTTCAAGGCTACAATCGCCCGATTCGGCCAATTCACAGAGTTTCGTACCCCTGATTATAGTCCGTGCCACGAGAGTCCATACGTAAACCGCGCATCGATACTGACGGTCGCGACAGCTGCCGGCCGAATTTTCTCCCACCACTCGGCAACGTGAATACAGCGGGTCATACAAACACTGCTAATGAATTGCTAATGAATTATCATTATTACGTAAACACATTGTTTGCTGAAAATATATCCAAATGATTTTGATCGTGAAGACTTGCAAACGGAATTATTACATTTAAAAGATCATTTACTTATTAAATTTGGTCCAAAAACACAGTCTCCTTTAAAATTAATAAAATTTATTTTTGAAAATGAACTTAAAACAGTATACCCGAATGTAGAAATTATTTTAAGAATTTTTGTTTGTACACCTGCAACTAATTGTTCGGCCGAAAGATCGTTTTCGTGCCTCAAAAGAATTAAAAATTATCAAAGATCAACAATGAGCCAACAAAGATTAAATGCTTTAGCAATATTGTGTATTGAAAATAAAATTACAACAGAAATGGATTATGAAGACATCATAAAAGCCTTCGCGGAACAAAAAAGCAGAAGAAAAATAATTCTATAATATTTAATTTTAGGTATTTTAATAAAAAAAAAAATGTTTTCACAAATATTTGTAACATTTAAAAAATTTTTTTTAAATTTGTTTGTTTTAAAGATTTAATATAAATTATTTTAATACAAATGTGCATACAAAAATTTATCATGAAAGGTTCAGACCAAATATTGTTGATTCCTATTTCCTTGGTGTCACGAGGTAAGGATAGGAGCGCCAGAATAATTTAGCCTAGGGGCGCCAAAAAGCTAAATACGCCACTGAATATTTGACCATCCCAGAACCACAAATGGACCAGAGTCATTCCATTCCCACTATAATAGTCAGTTTTATACAACACACCCTCATATTCACCAAGTCATCGCAGTACTATTAGAAATCCAAACTGAAAATACAATTAAAATCAATTCCATTTCAAAAAATGTCCCTAACGTTCAACGAAATTAATCACAGAAAAAAAGCAGTTCGTGCAAGAAACATGCCATAAA
>NC_042494.1:73058939-73072895 GCF_005508785.2 Acyrthosiphon pisum | reverse complement strand
TACAGTAATAAAAGTTATTAGAAGTAAATTCTTTAAGTTATACTTATCATAATATTTATAATGTATAGTGTTTATTCAAATAATCATTGGTTAAACATTTGCAGTAAAATACCTGCCTATATACAATATACCTAGCTACCTATATAATATGTAACACGCAATTACAAAATAATTTTCTATTTTAATCCGATGGAGTGTATACGTCGTATCCATATTATAGTGAAATTACTCATTTCATGAACTGGATATCCAGATAGTGAAATTCGTCCAGATCGTGAATTTTGATGAAAATACATTATATGGACATCCATTTCATGAAATTGGCATTACCTATTTTGTGTACTTTGTGTAATTGTTGTAACTTGTAAAACAAAATTGTTATGTTATTTAGCAATAAATAATTATATTATATCATTATAGTATTATAACTATATTTTTTATATTGTTTTATGAACAAAAATATACCAATTACATTATATTACATTACAAATATTTTTATTTTATTTTTCATAAACCATCATTATACGTATATTATATTTTATTATATAAATAATTAATCAATTGATTTAAACATTTATTTATTTTTACATGACGATTGATTATGACATCGACTATTACATAACATATTATTTTTAAAACATGCACGCCTACTTGATTTGCAAGAAGTTTTTGCCTTACACGAAATGTATAGTTATAACTTATAATACTATAATGATATAATATAATGATTTATTGCTAAATAACATAACAATTTTGTTTTACAACAATTACACAAAGTACACAAAATAGGTAATGTCCATTTCATGAAATGCATGTCCATATAATGTATTTTCGTCAAAATTCACGATCTGGACTAATTTCACTATGTGGATGTGACATATACTTCATAAATAACCACATTTCTAAAATATAAATTATAGTAAAATTAGACAAGACTTAGTACCTATCTATTTTATTTAATTATAATATATATTATATATTTTTATTAGAGCATAATGTATACAAAAATATCATAACAACAATTGATATATTAGCTGTTGGTAAGACAATAAATCATTTTTTTTTTTTTTTTTTATTGGTCTTAAGCCCGGCATCTGAGGCCATTATCTGTAGGATGGTACTGTAGGGTTTTTGGGACATTAGGAAACGGTCGGAGGAACACATTTTTGTATTTGGCAGAATTTTCAAGTAGGCACCCGTAGGTATCTACCATGCGCGGGTAGTGGATGGTCACCTCTCTCACCAGAGTCCGTGATTGCCCGAAGAGAAGTGCCGCCCGGGACCGAGGTTCGAACCGGCGTTGGTGCGCGTCACAACCGACGCCTTAGTCCGTTCGGCCACTCCGCCCCCTACAATAAATTATTATAGATTATCCATAACAGGGATGGCAATTCAATGGTACGCCGAACGCGTGCCCAAGGAGGCATACGAAAAATTAAAATATTTATACAATATACCTATCATTATGACTTAAGGAAAGCAAAATACTCAAAAATTAATCATACCTTAAGCACAGTATATTGGAATTTTATCTACAAATGTAATAAACTAGAAATAGTATATTATAATGGGCGGTGGTCGTTTGGGCGAGGGTAATAATTTTTACCTATAAATTAATAGTCCATTTGGGCTATTATAGTATATAGTGATAATTTAATATAACCGTTTACTGTTTACCGTTTTGTTTTCTGTTATCTTTTTCAATCGGTTTTTGACAAGTATATAAACTTTTATAACAAGTTATATAAACGATTTCGAGCCCTGGTTAAAAGTGTTAAAAACTGTAAAAAAGTGTAAAATCTAAAAATTTATATTTTAAAATTAATAATCAATATCTATATTTATATTATTCAACATGGATTTAAGAATTTAACATATTTTAACGACCAAAAGAGGAAAAATATGTTCAGTTATCGAACAATACAAGTACACGGAATCAAATAAATTACAAGATAGAACATATCGATTTCGTTGTACAAACAAAAAATGTAATGTAAGTGTCTTAACAGAAATATATTAGAGATGAAAACATAGTTACATTATCATGATCCTAGTTCAAAAAGATCTCTAGCTGTAGATATAATTAAAAGTGCTTCTATATAAATAGCTACTGAACATACGCATGAAAACCTAATGAAATTATTAGGAAAGAATTATTAGCAGACAAGTCAGGACTTCAGGATGAACTTAATCATTCTGATATTAATTTAATCAGGCAATCAATTTATCGTAGCCGAAAACAACAGTAGGTACCCTATATTACCGAAATCACAAAAAGAGTAATTTGATCAATTGTATGATATGCAATCAACCATTAAATACAAAAATCAGCAATTTTGTTTCGTAAATGAACAAAAATCAATTGTTATTATTATAACTTGTCATGACAACTTACGACTCCTATGTAAATCTAAAAATGTCTTTGGAGACGGAACATTTTCGTATTGTCCTAAGTTTTTCTGTCAACTTTATACTTTATTACATGTATATATACTTTCAATTATTATATACCAGTAGCTTATGTATTTTTAACATCAAAAATGTCTTTGGAGACGGAACATTTTCGTATTGTCCTAAGTTTTTCTGTCAACTGTATACTTTATTATATGTATATACTTTCAATTATTATATACCAGTAGCTTATGTATTTTTAACATCAAAATCAAAAAACAATTATTTGACTATGTGGTTTGAAATATGACAGTTATGTAATGAACTGATTGGCGAAACTCTTCAAGTAAATTTTTTTCATTCTGACTTTAAAAAAGCTGCATATTTATTTACAACTCAAACATTTCCTAACTGTCAGTTAATCACATGTACTTTTCATTTAGGCCAAAGTTGGTATAGACAAATTGTAAAACATAAAAATTTATCGAAAACATATTTAATTAAATATTCTGAAGTCGGCTTGTGGCTCAAATGTTTTTTCGGTTTATCATTTTTGACACCAGTTAAAGTAGGAGACGCATTTATTGAGTTGTTATCAATTATACCAGCCGAAATGAATGTGTACATTTTGCCGATTATGTCTTGGACTGCACATACATAGACTAAAACTCAAAATTCCCTCCTCATTTGTGGGCGTCATCACCAATATTTGACCATCCCAGAACCACAAATGGACCAGAGTCATTCCATTCCCACTATAATAGTCAGTTTTATACAACACACCCTCGTATTCACCAAGTCATCGCAGTACTATTAGAAATCCAAACTGAAAATACAATTAAAATCAATTCCATTTCAAAAAATGTCCCTAACGTTCAACGAAATTAATCACAGAAAAAAAGCAGTTCGTGCAAGAAACATGCCATAAATATATAAGAGGAGATATTGACCAATTACTATACATAAAATGCTTAGGTGTATTCAGGCCAATAGATAACTATAAAATGTATTAAAAATTAAAATGGTATACAAACCAATATATTATAAACCAATTTAAAAATATTATAATATTACCTATATGACGTGTTATTGTAATAATTATTTTTTTACTTTATATCACAATAATTTATAATAATATAACTATCTATACCAATACCAATATGTTAATATATGAATAATTGTTGACATTATTATAATATTACCTAGTATGTGCCGTGTTGTTTTAAATTAAAAGCAGCATAATTAAAACTTTTAATTATTATTTTTTTACTTTATATCACTATAATAATAATATAATTATTATAATAAGGTATTATAAGGTATTATTATACCTTTAGTTGAATAAACCCTCACCCAAACAGTATACATCTATTCACCCAAACGGACTATAATTTGGGTCGATTCGCCCAAACGGTCTACGCCCATTATATTAAATACTATGATATAATTTAAGATTTTATCGAGAAATGTGTACCCAAGAAATTAACTATCCCCCTAAATTTCCTCATTGGTTCAGTCGAGAACTTAAATAAGTAAACATTAAGCAGTATAAGAAATGAAACTATAGCCCTATATGGCTATATGGCTATAGGTATAAAAAAAACAATTTTGAATCACAAAGTTTTTCTACGGTGCGTAATTTACTGATTTAGGTGTTCTATTTTCCTTCAATCTCACTTTCAATGCTCTTGTTGATGGTACTTATAGCAAAGCTCTAAGCACATTGGCTTTATACATTGAAACTTTTCCGAATATAATAACATGAATTATCTTAAGATATTATATTGCTCTCTTGTCATATGTCAATATTATAATTATTTGTGTTAGTCATTTTGAGTTATTAATAAAACAACCTATAATAAACATACTCAAAAAATACACTGATATTTTTTAATGTTGATTGCATACAAATTAAGTTTTATTTTCCTAATTATATATTTATATTTCCTGTTTAAACTTTGCTTACCAACCAATTTTAAAATAGAGGCCGAGATCTTATCGAATTATGAACAATAATAATCGAAAATTGCAGTCGTGGTGTAAAATGTCCACCATATTCTATACAATCGTAAAGCGAATCTCTAATATATTTGATTGATATGTTTATTTCAATAACGATTAACGTACCTACATAATATACTCTGTTCAAAATAAGACGATGACCCAGCCGAGTTGTGCGCATGGCTTTGTTGCGTGGTCGCCGTCAGGTCATCGTCTTATTCTGAACAGAGTATAGGTAGGTACTAGGTACGTTAATCGTACCTACCTATAATAGATATTCTTTGCCTATTTTTAATGCTTATTTAAAATTGCTTAAATATCACAGATAAATTGAAATATCTTCAAAAAATCAACACTTTTTTATCTGAAATTGTGATAAACTATTGTATAGTAGGTACTGCAACGCTTATAATAATAATTTAAAAAAGTGAGCAACACTGGGTGTCACTCTGCTGTAAAGTAGGTTACAAGTGGGTCACTGTAATGGATGGCATTACATTTTAATTCACTGATATAATATTATTGTGTAAAAAAACACACACTTCATTGTAAAATCAGTGCATTCATCGCTCCTATCAGAATTTAAAATGTAGTTATATAGAAGCAGATTTAATAACGTATTTTATAATTGTAATTTATGTTGTTACAGAACAAAGAGTGGTGATGAATATGAATGGTAAATAATTTTGTCCACCATATTTTACTACCTCACGGTGACCTTGAGCCGTATCACGTAATTGTATTGCTTACACGGGTGGTTCCATTTTCCTCCAAAAACGAAATACCGTTTTCCTCCACTGTCCATTTTCAACCACAAAAAAAAAGGTGGATATGCATAAATCGTTTATATTAACTATTTTATTATTTTATTTATTATTTATTGGAGGAAAATAGACAGTGGAGGAAAACGGTATCTCGTTTTCAGGGAAAATGGCTACGGCCGCTTACACTTCGATCAAACTCTTAGGTTTCGTACAAAATACAAAAAATACTGGAAAAAAACTGAAGAATTAAGTTCAATTTAATCATACAATTAATGTTAAAATATAATATGTACCTTAATAATCAATATATTTTATTCTATTATAATACCAAGTTTATCAAAATTTGAACTAAATTTTCCTTTAAATAATGACTTGCACAATTGTTTTAATATTTTTAAATTTCTGTAAGAACAACTTTTGTGGAAATATGTATTTTATTTGTAAGTATCTGGAGAGTGAAGAAATCATTTTATCGTAAGCTGTAAATTTCAAATATTTACAGTTATTTCATTCTAAATTACAACAAAAAATAAAATATATTTTGTCAAAAACTGACGTTTAGTAAATATTTGTTACTTTAATAGTTTTTCCTTGATGTTTAAGGAAGTAAAAAAAAAATAAGCATAGGATTTTTTTGGTCAGAATAAATATTAAATTCTATTTAATTGGAATTATTGGTTTAACGTTTCTACTCACATGTTTTCAATAAATTATGAGGAGTCGAAAAAAGATACGTCGAATCATTTCTGGGGTGGCCGTTATTGCCTACCACCTATGTGATTAAGGTTGCTCACATCACACAATAATTTTCTTACCTTTAAAGTTAAAAGTTTATCTTCGAATTTTGTTGTACCTACGTATCTAAGTGATGTGATTTAAAAACACTGAAGTCGTTAGTATAACAAGAATTTGTCAATAGATTTTTTTTAAATATTTGAAATCTTTTAAAAGTAATTATACACATAGGTACGCCTCTGAAACCGTCCATATTTAGTCATTTATCGCATTGCGCGACACTGGCCATTATGTTTCTAGTATTTCACTGTTTAAAAATATGCGTGATGTTAAAATTCTGATGCTTGTATCGTCTTGAGCAAAAAAGAAAAGTAAATTTTTACTTAAATCAAACATAAAATAAACAATTTTTAAATATTATGTAATGAATTGTGTGATATGGGCAAATTTTCCACGCGTAAGATAAGCAATTATATTAAGTCCAGTCCAATGCGTCAGCTGACTGCTCTGAATAGTTAAATATCTCCCTAAATATTTTCTAAGATTTTTTTATATTGAAATTTGATCGATTCGTTTTGAATTGTTTTGAGTAAAATACTTAATATTTAATAGTTATTTAATGGAAACACAAATATATGTTTCTTTTCTACTAAGAATTATCCACGTTTAATACACCCCCAAACATTCTATGTACCATCTAGATCAAATTTTCTATCAGACATTAGTTAAAACATAACATTTTTTCTACTACAAAACGTAATGACTTATAGGTACAAAAAAACTCGCAGAATTATAAAACGAATAACTACAACGGTTCTGTCAAAACCTGAAATCAAAAATAATTTATCTATTTAAAAATCACTCCCAATATGTCAGGGCTTGAAACCGTTATTCAAATTTTCGAACGTTAAAAAAATTTTGATTCATTTGTCGGGTTTAAACCGTTCCGGTCGTTAGCAGTAACCTATTACCTGTACGGCGGTACTTTATTCAATATTATAGATTACCCGTTAAGCGGTAACCCCTTAAAAAAATGTCAATTACTGATAAGCGATTGATTTTGGTTTTCTAAAAATAATAATTGTATTACACCTATGTAGAATGGTTTAAGAATAATAGAGTAGAGTAGAGTAGAGTAAAAATTACCAATTTCTAGTTGGATTAACCAAAATACTGTATACATTTTTTTACTTAATAACGTTAACAATTTAGTTATTGTCTTAAACATTAGTTAGGCGTTAGATCGAGAAATTAATAAATTACAAAATAAGATTTGTAGCTGCTCTTGTACATACTGGTTTTTACAACCTAAATTTATGTACTGGTTATTATATTCTTGTTGTCTCTACATTAAAACATTTAACTTAACTGTTCTGTTAAAATCTATTCGGTTATTTTTTTCCGTGTAGTTTTAAAAAGTTATTAATTATTAAACTATTATAGGAGCTACTACATACGAGCTTATCATTGTTTATGTAACTAAAATAAATAAAATATATTTTATAGTTCATAAGTAACGGTAAATGGTACTAGGTTCATAAATATTATGTTTTATGTTAACTGGAAAATCTTCTCGGTAAATGTGCTTAAAATAATGCTAACCGACTTATAGGTTCCCAAATTGCCGGGAAATTACCGCTGTTTGATATAAACCACGGTTTCAAGCCCTACAATATTTTCTCCTATATTACAAACCTTAATTATGTAGTTATTTAAATAAGCAATGAATTATTAAGCTCATATAAATACACATCTTACTATTAATGAACCATTTATTATTTACATAAATATATATACAAAGAAAAACATCATAAAATCATATAAATTATTTAGTACTAAAACAAATCTTAATAAAATATTAAATAATAGACAATTAAATAGTTTCAACTTTCAACAATCAATATAAATACATACCTAATGCAGTACATTTTTATTTTATTTTAGATAATGTGTCTGAATTATACAAATATTATAAAGATATTATTAAGCGACAGCAAAGTACGTATTCTAGTTAACAATTAAAAAAAATATATATATTTTTTTGTATTCAAGTAAATCATAAAAAAATAGGTACATTGTATATGTGGTCAAGTGTGGATGACCGACATTAAATTGTCCAATTTTCCGGGAATAGGATCGCAACGATTTGCACAGAATAAGTAATAAGTGTGTACTTAATACATTTATATTATACACATTTAAACCCAATTGTGATGGGTATAGGAATGGAGTTAGTTGTTTTACTTTTGACATACTTAGTTTTTACAATTTTTCTTTTACTATGGTCATCATTTTTGTAAGAACATTTTGTAAAGTAACATCCTAGGTACCTTTTTATTATAAAGTGAAAATAAAAAATAGATGGAAAGTGGATGTCACTCTGCTGTACAGAAATTTACAAGTGGGTCTATGTATAATGGATTGTATTAAAGTTGAATTCAATGATATTATAATATCATTGTATAAGAAAAACGATTCTGAGCGGAGACGGTTTGTCAGTCTGGATATTTTATATTGCTATTATTTATTATATCCTGTAAGTTGAATTAATATTATAATATTATTATTTTTTATCCGTTTCTATGGTGATAAGTAACAAAGCATGAGAAATTAAAATCCCATTTTTAGATGTTTTTCGTAAATTGTTGGTGGTTTTTCCCGTGGCATTATATAACTTACTATTGAATAATAGTAAATAAAAATTTGAATGACTATTGATAAAATCGAAAAATGATCTCTCTAAAGTACTATTTTGATCCAATTTGCTAAAAGATAAGGTACTATACGTTGAAATCGAAGCACTCCATCAGTAAAAATTTTGTATACAGGATAAAAAAAAAAAAAAAATAATAATAATAAACACCATTATAAAACCACTATAGCTTCCTCGCTCCGCCCAGAATCTAAAAACCTGATCAAGTCGCAAGTGAAATGTAACAACCTTCCCCAGAGTAGAATAAATTGTTATAGTTCAAGAGCACATTGTTACAGTCAATATTTTGAAATATTATTGTTCAAAATAAATAAGAAATCAACATTAACAGTAGTTATAAACATATTGCTTAATAATATTATTTACCTATATGGCTATACCAAGCCATAAAACAAAATAAATATGAACATTTCTTCATTTTATTTCAAAAACTCTTAATATAAAGAAGGCATTTAAAAAAATAATAATCAACTTCTTGTAATTCATGAGTCTTATTGATTCAGGATTAATTTATACAAATATGAAATAAATATAGCTGCCTCATTTAAAAACAAAATAAATAGTAACAAATTATAAGTTAACATTTTTCTTTTTATAACAAAAACATACATCAACAACATGCCCCTGGCAAAATGTAACAACTTGCCTCATAACGTTTTTTCTAAGATAATTTTTTCAAATGGAAATAATGAGATTGAAATCTATAATTAAAATATGATGTAGTACTATATTATAATTAACAAATATTAAGTGACAAAATAACTGTAAATTAAGTTTGTGTGTTGTAATTAGAACGCAAATCGAGGAAAAAAATGTAGGTACATTAGATAACAAAACAGAAAAATTTCGTTATTCCTCATAGACTTATAGACTTTAAAATTAACATATATAGCGTTTTCCATCCGACTGCACTAGTGCACACTGGTATACACTGGTCGACACCGTGAATTTTGGTGGTGTGGAAAATTATGTGATACTGTTATTATGGTATCAGTGTTCGCGGGGAAGTGTGCACCAGTTCAGTCAGATGGAAAATACTAATAGACTTATAGAAAACTTCTATAAGTCTATATTAATTCTAAACACTGATAATATTAGGTATATACCTACTTGATATTACCACAAAATACTCGGAATTAATAATAATTATTCGTTCAGTCCCCACAGTCTTACTGTACCTCAGTCTTACCATACTTGGAATTACAAAATATCTTTACTGTAACAACTTACCCGTGTTACAACTAACTCCGCCCTCCAACACTAAATATACCAATACATTGATATGTATAAAAATGTATATAATATTGCCAATCCATATTAACATGTATGATACAGTGCCACCTTAATGGCAAACGACAGTGAAAATTAAATTGTAATAAATAAATTTAACATCATTATGGGCCAAGTTTTGGGGGTCAAGATTTGGACCACTGGGTTCTCCACTGTAGTGAACGGTGACAAATAACTATAACACACATTGAACGACAAAGAACGATCAAGAGAAACGAATCAATTATATAAAGAAGTAAAATAATAACAATATTCTGGTATCTTCCATATTAATTTGTTAAAATCAAAGAGATATTCCGGGTAATTAGGTAAATGGAATAAAAAGAACAAAAATACCAGATAAATATAGTGGTTAAATAAAAATGGGTTGCCAGAGACAAATTTTGAACATGACAAAATATGTTGTACAGAAATATTGAAATATCATATTAATTGTATACTTGAATATGAAAATATATACAGTTGATAGACAACGAGAAAAATATTAACACAGTAAAACTTTATTTTAACTGAAATAATGACAAAACAATTTGTAGTACTGCGGTGATTACTGATTAGCATTAGAATTTAAAATTTAGTTCCTAGTGGCACATTTAATAATGTATTTTATAATTACCTTTTGTTACAGAAAAATTTGAAGAAAAAGACGATTATGGTAAATAATTTTGTGTAACATTTTTCCGTACCTCTATTGTATCTTTAAACATGGTAGAACTGCAAATACTATCTATCTATATACATAAAAATGAATGTATGTGTGTGTGTCCATATTACCATGGTAACCAATTATATATTATTTTGAAATTTCCGATGGAATGTTTTGTATATAAATGGTTGCCATAGTGATATGTAAAACATATTATCCATAATTAAAATTGCCAACTCTATATTATAGAGTTGGCAATTTTAATGGGCAACGAAGTGAACGGGATCAGATATTTTTATATACATAGATAGATTATACCTCTGAGCAGAAGATAGGCTAATTTAAAAAGGGAGAGGACCGACCCCAGAAGGTACTCAAACAGGGATTTTGATATTTTATATGGAAATTTTTGTTAATAATTAATTATTGGTTGCCGGGAAACGAAGTGCACGGGATCAGCTAGTACTCTATAAAATGTATATTTATAATTTGGCGGGGTGGGGGCGCACAAAAGATTTGACCGGCCGGCGTCCGTGAGGACGTTGGTCTGGTGTTCGGGATGGTTCTTATATAGGTCGTAATGCGCCGGTGGCGTGACTGGGGATGAAGTGGCGAGACGACCCGCGGTTTAGTCGTCACTCCCCGAGTCCGATGCGTTAAGACGAACAACCAGAGTGCGCTCTGCGCCCATGCGCAGAGTCTTATGTGGCCCGTCCGCCACAATATAAAATGAATGTATGTCTGTGTGTCCATATTGCCATGGCAACCATTTATATATTTCTAGCTGATCCCGTGCACTCCGTTTCCCATTAAAAACTCTATATGAATAATATGTTTTACATATTACCATGGAAACGATTTATATACAAAAAATTCCATCGGAAATATCATTGTTCCTATAATATATAAATGGTTGCCTTATTAATGTGGACACATAGACAGACATACATTCATTTATATATATATAGATTTTGAGAAGTGCACGGGATCAACTATTTTTTATAAATATAGAGATAGATGAGACCTCTGGGCAGAAGATAGGCTAATTTAAAATGGCAGAGGACCATCCCCCGGCAGGTGCCCAAAGCCCAAACAAGGATTTTGAGATTTCCGATGGAAATTTTTGTTTATAAATGGTTGCCATGGGTGTTAACACTATTATAACAATAATTATTAAAAAAAAATAATAAAACATATTATTCATATTATTGAGTTGGAATTTTTAATGGGCAACGAAGTGCACGGGATCAGCTAGTCTATACTATATAACATAGACAGTTTATAATGTATAGGACATTCAAGAATTGTGCGTGCTCCCTCATAAAGCATTTTTTATACTCTATGAAATAAAATAATGGAAGTAAAAACATTTTTTGGAAAATATGATTTTACGTTACTGTATCTCTCCCTATTTGGGAAGAATAACGCCCTCTGCAATGTCATTGATATAGGAATCTACACATTATTCATTTGGTATTATCTATATTCTATAGGTACATTATAATATATTATGTACCTATATAAGCTATTCAACTATAGGTACCTAAATTATCATTATAAAATAGTTAAGCTTAATGATAGCGGAAAATGCTTCTATTACAAAATTATATCATAGTGATTTTAAATCTACAGATACATTTATTTTATGAGTGGATAAAACTTAATTCTATCGCCTCTGTTTGCCTTCCATTCTACTTTTGACAACAATACAATTGTAAATTATAATATATATTTTATAGTATTAATAGATTTTACCGAATAAACAAAAAAAAAAAAATGTCCGCCCAATGAAGCTATAATGTGCTGTGGTGACACTAATAATTGTGTGTATAACACCGGTACATGCTCAGGCACGAAGCAGTTCCGCTGTAGATGCAACGGTTGTACGCGGGCAAGCGACAACTGTAGCACGGGCTAAATGTTTTATTTTATGATTTTTTTATACTTGCATCAAATAAAGTGTTTCTAGCCCTAATTTTTTGCAATGATTACACTTGTCTGGTTTTTTATCATTGTTCCGTTGGTTTTCAGAATTACCAATTTTTGTATGTTTTTCTTTATTTGTTCCATACGATTTCTTTGCTGAAATGCACTACTGCAGTATCTCTCTGAACATCATGTCCTCGAGGTTGCCTTGATTCTTCCACCATGAGTCTAGATGTCAAGTTTGTTAAAGTTTTATTCTCACTCGACATTGAATCCCAAGCACTATAAAAATGTTTATAAGTATCTGGTAACGTCATTAGAATCTTTGTCATCAGCACTGAATCAGATATTGGTTCTCCTGATTGTGCCAATTGCTTACTTAAATTTTCTAGTTTTGATATGTGACCAGCCATACTCTCTACTGGGTCCATAACATAACTATAGAATTTTTCTTGTAACAAATAAATGCTTGTTGCAGACTTCTGTTCATATATGCTGAGCGATTTGTCCCACATTTCCTTTGCTGTTTCACAATTCATAATAAATAATAATGGTTGTTCGTCTACAGATGTTACAATATATTTTTAAGCTTTATTGTCAGCTCTTTTCCATGCTGAATAATCAACAACATACCTGTTTCTTGTATCATCTTCAGTTTCTGATCTTGATTTTGTAAGAACGGGTTTTTTCGATTTTCCGGTCACAACGTCAAATATTTCGGCTGCAGTCATATGACTTTTATTTGGAATTTCCATGTTCCCCAATTTTCATTACCTGTTAGTTTATTCATTTTTATAGATTCGTTTTCTATAATAACGAATTATCTGTATACTGTCTGTACACTATATAAATGTAATAATAACAAACACAGTCCGCTGCGTTAAATGCGGTGCAAATCATAACACAAATGAATGTTTCAAAGATCGGAATAGTCCGGCTAAATGTGCGCTGTGCTCCGGGGACCACACCGCCAACTTTAGGGGCTGTCCTGTTCTCCTAAGTGCTCAAAAAAAAAACTCAAGACTCCTCAATGCTTCTCCACTCAAAGTTCCGGCGCTAAACCCTCATTCCAGACCAAAATCATACGCTGAAGCCACCCGGACTCAAGATTCTTTCACAGATCATTTTTCCATCCTATTATCTAACTTTATCACTAACCTCAATTCTTTAATCAGTCCTCTAATTACTCTCCTCTCTTCATTTCTTCACACATTAATCCCCAAAACTTCCTTATCTCCATAGCTATTTCTGTAAAATGTTTTCCATACTTAATAGTAATGTTATTTCTTTATCTGTCTGAAACAGTATATACCTTTCTAACTTAATTGCTTTCTTATCATGTATAATGTACAATATTTTATTATAATATGTATGGTATATAATTGTTGAGCTGTAATAGTATCCGACTAAAAGCTAATAAAAAAAAAAAAAAAACAAACACAGTTTCTGCGCTTCATACGATCGATGCACTTCGCGAATTATTATTGCTG
>NC_042494.1:73049650-73057503 GCF_005508785.2 Acyrthosiphon pisum | reverse complement strand
GATAAGAGGGTCTACAATATACGGAGCTATGTTCTTTAAAAGTTTTACTGAAATTTTGTCAAAACGAGCTGCAGTTTTGTCTTTGAAATTGTTAATAATATTTAGGACGTCAGTTTTTTCAATCTTTTTAAGAAAGAGCTGATTAAAAGAAAAACTTGGTACTTTGACATCATATTGAAGTAAACTGTTATTGAATTTTACCGCTAGGTCTTTACCAACGCTCATGAAAAAAGAATTAAAAATATTTGCTATATTTGAGGGATCTTTATGTGGGTTAAATGTTTGACCATTATTTTCAATATTATTATTGAATGTCTCCTTGTTTGAGTTATTTATGGTTCCAGTTAAATTGTTTATTAATTTCCACGTTAGTTTAGGATTAGTAATTGCACTAGAAAATTTAGATTTGTAAAAAAGTATTTTCCTTGCTCTTAGAATTGAAGTAAAATTATTACGATATTTAATGAAATAAGCACGTAAAATTACATTATTAGGATATTTTTTAACCAATTTAGAAATATCCTTTTTACGACGTGCCGAAATTAACAGTCCCTTTGTCATCCATTCTTTAATGAATTTATTTTTTGAATTAACCTTAATTTCGTAGCTAGTGTTTTCAATATGGTTTAATAACTTTGCATAAAATATATCAATTAATTCGTTAATATTTAATGTATTATTCAAATCAGACCAATTTTCTTTACTTAATAAACTGCATAAAAGGTCGTAGTTGACACTCTTTTTAATAAGTGTACTATACATATTTTAGTACAGAACATTTTCTCCTAGATTCACATACGATACTACAAATTAACTATGTTTATTGCACTGCAATTATGGAGTAAAACAAATTAATCTGTTGCTAATGACCCCTGTCACCGAAGCTAAAGATCAATAAAAAAAACAAACAATTTTGTATCAATCTATCTGAAAAAGACTCTTTGACTTGTCGAGAGTAATTCTTGTTAATATAATGCCAAATTTGGGTTTTCTCGGAAGTTTTTTAGTTTCTTTTTAAAAAATTGATTAAATTTTTTTTTTCTTATTTTGTACCAAATGTGTTAATCTTCATTATCACAACGGTCAAGTCGACCGTCAAGATTACCATAAGATTTAATTTAATTTACTCTTACATAAAACTTAACAGACAGTTCAATAGTTTTAAGTTTTAGATGTAGGTGCAATGTACATTGTACCTATTTACTATTTAATTTTTATATAATATGTATAATAAGTCCATTAAATATGTATAATATGGGTTTTAATTTTTGTTTGTATAGAGTTTTTAGAATTTGGTGTTTATGAATTTTGCAAAGAACATTATCCTGAACAATATCCAGATTAAACAATCACCAGAAGACACTCTTTTTAATTTTTCTTTTCAATCATTTTAAATTTAAGTAAAACTTTATATTTAATTTATGTTTAAATGTATAATTTAAAAATAAATAATATTAAAATCTGAAGAACCTGTTCAATTTACTAGTTTTTATTACTCATAGGTGGCAAGTGAAATTCGATACTGTTATATTATTTGTTTATTTATTTTTGTTTTAAATTCAAGTCCACATTTTTCAATTTTTTTTTTTAAAACTACGAAATAGATTTTATGCGCGTATATAAAATATATCGCTGTGATAATATTACTCATTACAAATTATAAATTAACGTAAATACAATTTAAATACAACTTACGTTTGAAGTTTTGAACCATAAATTAGTATTGTGATTTTCTGTAAACATTACTCTCCTTAAAGGATTGGACTCTATAGGTAAGTATTTAATTAAATTTTGGTATGACTCCCGAGCTCTTGTATCTATTACCGGAATTTGAAAGCCAACTCTAGATAATAATAAATAACGATAGTGCCTACATCGATTCAGAGACTATACAGTTTAAAAATTTAGCACCAGCATCTTCCCTACGATTGTCGATTGTTGGTTTTGAAGCACACTTTTAAATCGGTGCAATAGCTATAATATAGTTCGTGGTTTATTTTTTATTTTTTATACATGTAGAAATCAGTACCTATTGTATAATGTATTATATATTATAACCTTTCCTGTGACTCGACCGGTTTATTAGTGAAAACCGTATTAAAATAAGTAGAGTTCTTTTCGTGATATGATCGTACATACAAAAAAAGGACAGTGTTTCTCTACTATAGCATGCATTTTATATACATATAAACCTTCCTTTTGAATCACTCTATCAATTAAAAAAAACCAAAATCAAAATTCGTTGCGTAGTTTTAAAGATGTAAGCATGCAGATAGAAAAAGGGGCTTTGTTTTTAACTATGTTAAGATAAGATAAGATTATGATATAATATTATTGTGATTATTTAAACTTAGTTAATACAAAATAAATATAGACACAATAATAATAATATATACTTGTAATATATTGATTATTGAATCATATTTTGTGCTTCTGCTCCGTAAACATTTTGCCGTTTTGTTTTATTTATACCTCATGAAAGCTTACTAACCGACGTAAGTCGTCAAAATAACTGTCTGATCTGGTAGGATAGTTTGAAAGCGCAACTAAATCTAATAAATATATTATAAAAATAAAAAAATGGCAATATATAAAAAAAATTAGTTTTTTAATTTTATTCTGTCCTTCTGTAAATTTAATTGAATTAAATACATTTTTTTTATATAGGTAAATAAAAAATATTTATTAAATTTACAATAATTTGTTTATACTTTTAGAGTTTACAAATATAATAACTAACTATAAATTAGGTAAGTTATTATCTTTTTAACCTAATCAATAATTAACAATATGAAAAAATGAAATAATACAAAATTGTATAACACTAATAGTTACATAAAAAACAAAGTAAATTTTTTTATAATTAAAGAGGGCTTTAATAAGCTTTGTTAACCTGTTTTTGATACTTGAGGTTTTTTGTAGAACCTAGTCTAAATAACAGCGATGATTACAATAATTAAAATGCAATATTTATTAAATAGTTATACAGGACCCGGATTATTTATTTTCCAAATAGGTTTTATAATTATATGGAAACTGGAGTTGGTTCCTCATAGTAAATAATTGAGTTTGATATTTATTTTAATCAGGTTTTAATAGATTATAGAGTTTTGTTGAGCTTGATAATTTATTGTTTGTTCGATAGAATTGAACAGTTTAATTTCTTGTTTATTGATTGGGGTGTTTTATTAGATTTTGCGATATGTTTGTCAGCCACTTAAGTATTTAAATTGCATGGTGAGTGCTAATATTTGTTAATGATTATTATATTTATATTAAATGCCTTGTTATATTTCTATTTTATATTATAAATAAAGTACTCAATACTAGTGCACTTTCATATATTTGTTTATTCATAATTTATTAATTACATTATTACAACTTACAACTGTTTTTTAATTACTTGTAATACACCATGTGTGTGTCACACGTCTCTGGTGGCTCACTGAATCAGGTAAAATAAAGGTTATGAAAGTAACAGTGTTGCCCCACATACAACATGCCTTACCTGATTCGCAGTTGTTCGTAGATTATGTTGTAAGAGTTTTAGGTTTTAGGTGACACAAAGTAATACTTCAAATAAACAAATCGAAATAAAAACGCACTAATTTTGGCTTAACATAAGAAGTCCAGTATGTACTTGTACTTCCCCGAACTAGATTTCTCTTCGGTGGCAAAGACCTTTTTGTCAGTGACAATAGTTTTGTTAGGGATGCCCGATTTCTACGAACGACAGTCTGTCCGTTATTTATTATTCTGTAAGATTTTAGTTTATTTGTTATAATGATATGTGAGCATATCATTACATTATAGTTTAACTATTATAAAGTCCTATTACCGAACGCATTTCGATATTAACCACACGTCAACAAACTAGTACCCTATTTTGTTTCAGAATTGTTTTAAACAATTTACATTTCATTACACGTAAAAATGTAAAACGCTAAAATCGTACCTTCAATGGGACTTTTTTCGAGTTTAAAGACTCATTGTTAATGTCAATTTTAGATCAAATAACGCAAATAGTACAAGCAAACGTTGTTTTTATAATACACAGTTAAAAAAAATTACGTATTTAAATTTCTTAAATTGGAAATTTTTATTTTAAAAAATTTAATTATATATGTACACTTCATCATTATGTATGCCATAATTTGTATAATTTATTAAAAATTATTGAATTTTTCTTCCACATTATTTCAAGAATAGTCATTATAATATTATATAATATTTTATAAGTATTTATACTTTATATAGTGTTTATAATCAATGACAGTACGGTAGTATCAATTTGTATTTTTATATTCCCATTCATTCAGTTGTATCATTAGATATTACTTATTAGTTATTATTATTATTTGTTTATTAAAGCAAAACAGTAATATAAATATTGGAGTAGTAACTAGAGTCTTTATCGTCAACGTTAGTTTTCCGTATTCGCCATTGAAATTGTTGGTAGGTACATTTTTATTTATGTTTTACTATTAAATTCATCATGTCTGGTCAAAAGTGTAATTATTTTAACTGTGGTAAATCAAAAAGAAATAACCCCGAATTAAGTGCACTTCATCATGATGAATGTATTGACTTTACAATGGTGTTTGTTTTTTATTTTTTTGTTTAATTATATATTTTTTTTATTTTTGTATCTTTCATCACGTTTTGGAGTAGTAAAAGTTCTTCAATCTTAAAAATATAGGTAGCAAAGTTCCCTGCCTACGCCAGAAAAAGTCCAGAGAAGAAAAAAAGCGATTCTTTCTCCAACAGACCAATACATAAGACTTCAAAAAAGATGTAAGCGACTGGAAAAATTATTAAAAATTAAAAGATCAGTTATCAGTTTGTTAAAAAAGAAAAAGTTATTAAATAAAAAAAAGAAAGTAAGCATCCAAAACGTGTTACAAGAAATTAAATTTTCTTCAATAAGTTCCAAATCATTAGTTTCAATGCAAATCAACCATAAGAAGCGTAAACCATGGACCATAAGCGAAAAAAAATTATCTTTGTCTATTTATTACAAGTCTCCAACTACTTATGAATACATGCGCAAGAATAAAATTATATTACCTGGTGCGAGTATTGTACGTCGTTGGCTAAACGCAATACATTTTAATACCGGTTTTTCAGCAAAATATATGGAGCAAATTCAACTTAAAGTTTCTTTTATGTCTTATCAAGAAAAACAGTGTGTTGTTTTACTCGACGAAAAATCAATAATGAAATTTATTGAGTATAATAAATCAAAATATGAAATCGAAGGCTATGAAGATCTTGGTACATTAGGTAGAACAGACAAAATCGGATCGCACGCTTTAGTTATAATAGTACGGGCCACGGGGATTATATAACAACTGGAAATTTCCACTTAGTTATTATTTAACTGGTAGTGGAATAAAAGGAGATAACTTGGCCATAGTTTTTAAAGAATCAGTTCAAAAACTGTTTGATCTCGGTTTAACACTAGTATCAATAGTGTGTGACCAAGGAACACAGAATAGGCGCATGTTTTCAATTCTAGGAGGAACAATAAAAAAACCATTTACTGAAATTTGTGACCGAAAATTGTTTCTGGTATATGACATGCCACATTTAATTAAAAGTCTAAGGAACAATTTGTTAAATGGGGATATACAAATTGGTAATAAAATTATATCATTTGATGATGTAAAAAAAACATATGAAATAGATAGCAACAGTTCCACTGCTCGAGCAATGTGCAAAATTACGCAAGCTCATTTAGCTCCTAATGCATTCCAAAAAATGAGTTGTAAATTAGCAGTTCAGATATTCAGTTGATCTGTCGCCGCTGCAATCAAAACATGTGTAGGTACAAAAGAATTAAATTCAAGTACAGCACTTAATACAGCTAGTTTTATTGAAGATGTAAATGACATGTTCGATTTTGCGAACAGCAAGAATTTATATAACCCTAATCCAAATAGACGACCTTTAAATGACAACAACCCTCAAGTTTTTGAAAATTAAAAAAAAATTCGTACAACTTTTATTGATGACTTCGAGATAAATAATCCACTAGGATCCCATGCCACATATCAATTTATTGCAGCCATTTACGATAATTTTCCTTTTATTGAAAATAATTCTAAACTGTTAAATATAATTCTAACTGGATTAATTAAATTTGATTTTTTTAAAGAATTCGAAAATGATACATGTATAATTACAAATAATTTATGAAATTAATTATCTTGCTAATTAAGGAATAATTATGACAATTGAACTTGGTGACTTTAAAGTTTATTTTATTCTTGGATTAATTTTTGGAGACAATCGAGGCTCAGTTATATAATACTTGAACTCAGGAAGTAATTTTCTTCCAATTATTATAATTGGTTTTGCAAGACTCATAAAACTGTTGAAAATTAGATTTGTGAAGAAGATGGCTCATCTATGCGTATATAATGCTATTAACTTCTTACAAGATGTAGCCAAACTGAACTTTAGTCAGACAAGAATTTATAAACTCAATTTTAAGCTTTATTGAACATTTCCATATCATAGATAATTATTGTGTAGATATTACGCACGATGTCTTTGATATTATGATATGTGTCACGTCATTATAAAATATTGTACTATCACAGCACAGGTTATTCCTATGTACAAGTTAAATAAACAAAAAACAATAATGTTAAAAAGATGATAGTGTATATAAATTAATTCATTTTAAATTCTATATTAAGACTCAGAATATTGTAAAGATTGATTATATATAAACTATATATAAATTATTTATATAAAAAACTATACTTTTTGAATTTAAAAAAAATGTATAGTTGTGACCGGCTAAAATTTTCTTTTATACCAGCTGTGCGGTGTGGTGATAGAAAACCTTATTAAATTAATTATTTTCATATTATGTATTACATTTATGAGGTGTTCAAATTGCATGTAAATTTGCACTTATAATCTTCAGTATGTCGTCGTCACTATATCGTCGTCATAATCATATTAAACTACAAATGAAGGTGACCACGAAGAACTTATTTCAACAGTCATTGTTTTGGGTTGTTTCTCGAGATGGTAAAATATTAATATGTATTGAGTATTGACATACCATTCCATCATATTATAGATATTTTATGATTATTGACCATTGATATTGTATACAATTCGTGAGTAAACGGATATTTTATTTAATGACAATTTGTAATCAAAATTTGAAGGAAAGGTTTTTATACTTTTTATATTATAGACAATATTGTCTATTGATGAGGTAGGTACTTTATAAATGGATACGATATCGGTAATTGTAATTTAGTATGCAATACAAAATAGTAGTTGATAGTAAATTACTACTTGGTCAGGTATATTCAGACATTTATTTTATATTGGAAAATAATTTTGGACAAGAAAACAAAAAATAAAAAAGGTGGGTAAGTGGATGTCACTCTGCTGTACAGTAGGTTACAAGTGGGTCACTGTATAATGGATAGTATTAAATTTGAATTCAATGATATAATATCACTGTATAGTGTATAAGAAAAACGATTCTGAGCGGAGACGGTAATCAGTCTAAGTATTAGACATATATATATACTTATCTATGGTATTAAAAAAAAAATTGACCTATAATAGGTATCTGTAATAAATTCCAAATTAATCATATCACAATATCCATAACGTACTTATAACGCGTTATACATCAAGAACAAACCACGATAGTGTGATACTATCATAGATATATAATATTATAATTTAGAAGTTTCAAGTACTCACGAATAATATTATACAATCATAACAAAATAATTAAAATAGTTATTCTAGGTTTTATAATATGTAGTTTCGTCTAAATTTGAAATTAAAATGACTAGTGAATCTAGTTGGTGCAT
>NC_042494.1:73040351-73049600 GCF_005508785.2 Acyrthosiphon pisum | reverse complement strand
CAATGACATTTTAAAAATATTAAAAATCTTAGTCACAGTTTTTTTTTATTAGCATTTAAAGTTCAAAAATTGACAAAATATGTAAAAATCACGAAAATTATCAAATTATTTTGAGTTAAGAATTCAAAAAAAAATTTTCTTTTTAAATCTAAGATTTGAAAATGTATTACAAGATTCTGCATAATATTGTCTACCATTATCAAAAAAAAATGTCTACAAGAAAGTCAAATTAAATTTTTATGAGCGTTTGAAATTCATATTTTTACAACATTTGATATTCACTCGATTTCTCATGTAACGATTTTCTTATTTTGTTGTAATTAAAAAACGAATGACTGTATATACTTGAAAATTTAACTGAATGTTTATATCAGCATTTTCTATATACGATAAAATTTTGAAAATAATTTGATTCTTTTTGAGCTGTTTACGGACATTGTCAGTTTTAAATTTTTTAGTTTTTTTTTCTATAAATATCAATAAAGTTTTATCTGTTGGGACAAAAAGTGTAAAAAATTAATTCAAGGCTCCTGATATATTGTTACAATAGCAGTTGAAAAATATTAAAAATACATTGGCACAATTTTTTTTTATAAGCATTTAAAGATCGAATTTTGACAAAATTTATCAAATTTAAAATTGAATAATTATTTTTTAGTTAATAATTTATAAAATGTTCAACTTTTATATCTAAGGCTTGAAAATTTAGGACAAGATTCCATGTAAGTAATTAATTCTGTTACCAAAAAATCTAAAAAATACATTTACACAGTTTATTTTTATAGTCATTTTAAGTTCAAATTTGGACAAAATTACATATTAAAAACCTAGAATAACTATTTTAATTATTTTGTTGTGATTGTATAATATTATTCGTGGGTATACTTGAAACTTTTAAAGTATACTATTATGAATGTATCATGGTTTGTTGTTGATGTATAACGCGTTATAAGTACCTAATAGATATTGTGATATGATTAATTTGAAATTTATTATAGGTAAATTTTTTTTTTAATACCATAGACTACCTATATACTATTATGCCTAATACCTAGACTGACATACCGTCTCCGTTCAGAATCGTTTTTCTTATACAATGATATTATATCATTGAATTAAAATTTAATACCATCCATTATACAGTGACCCACATTGTAATCTACTGTACAGCAGAGCGACATCCACTTACCCTCCTTTTTAATATTATGTTCTTGAATTGGAACAACTTCACGAAATAAAAATTACAAAATTGCAATATAATTTAAATAATATAAACTGTGCCGTTTCCCCGCTATAATTAAAATAATCAGATAGGTGCTCTCAAATAATCGAAGAGGAGATTCTTTTCTTACGCCCCCCCCCCCCCCTACAATATGAGGACTGTCGTATGAAAATAAAAATGATATGTTGTGCGAAGGAGGCAGTTACACATATACCGTTATTTGCATAATATTGTGCTTTTATAATATTTATTATTATATTATTTTGCCTAATGATTGCGCATTGAAAAACCAACATTACAATAATTTATAATAACAGGCATAATAAGTAATATTACTGTCAGGCTTAAGTAGTATACAGAATGGTCGTTATAAGTCCTTTGTTTCGAATTAAATATTATAACAGGTGTATCTACACTATCTAATACGAGTAATACCTATATATTATATTTCAAAACGTTGATAATCATTGCGTTGGAAAAGAACAAATTAAAACCAGTGAATTTGTTTTAAAATTTCCGTGTTCCACTATTTTATGTAACTGTTTGGAAATAACATAGTAACAGCAACAGATTATAAAATTATTTATGCTCTATAAGGTTTTGATAAATTCTCTGAACTTTTATTTTTTTCTAGACCGCAATGAAATAAATAAAATCTATTTTGTTATTATTCTATAAAGAATAAAACTACTAAAAAATAAAAAAAAAATAACTCACAAACCCTGTAAAGCTGCTGTCATACGCATACAGTGTGATTCTCATTTAATGTACCTATCCGTTAACTGATTTAAACCTATTGAAATAAATTATTTTCAACGACAAAAAGACGAAATTAGAAACTGTCAATACTGATAAGCATTATAATTATAAGAAATTTGTTGTGAATTAATGTATTTGTTTATTAACTGAACATAAACTATAAAGTAACTATAATAATTAATAGGTATAGGTACATATTATAGTAATATGGTAATATGCTGTACCTATACTATCTACTAATAAAAATGCCAATTTGATAATGTTCTGATAGAAAAATTTTAGTAAAAACATATGAATACTAATTAAACACAAATTATCTAGATAAGTGAATGCTTCATTTAAGATAAACATTAGATAAATTTCTCAATAGTTATCTATATCAGATAATAGATGAGTATTTTTTTTATCTATAGATAAATGTATTAATAATAATATTTCACTAAGACTATTGGTGGACTCAGAGAAGATAACTAAAAGTTAAGTTGGAAGGCATACTACAACCAGAGACTGTGATAAACCTAATGCTGAAGAACAAGGAGAACTAAGATGCTGTCATGGACTTCATCAAAAGAATTCATTCATATGAAGAGGGTAGAAGTCGAACAAATACATCAACAAGCCAACAGATTTCTGATCATATACCTCATTATCTCACCATACACAATTAATTTAGCAATATTAAGTAATAAATAATATTTCGTTTTTTACCATATGACGTAAAACGAAACTTCATGGAAGATATGCCTGTTTTATCAACAAAGATAACTTTTTAATGTTTCCACAAGTTTTAATTTGCTATTTCCAGTCCATATTAGTTCGTGTAGATTTGTTTTATTCAATGTTTTGATTTTATTCATGGTCCAAATAAAATTCGTGAGAAGTTTGTCGATGTCCGACCTCTGGTCAAGGCGACAAGGCCATATTATTATTTGCGTAATATCGTATTGGAGTGCTGCAATCTGTCTCTGTGAAAATTCTTCAACAGGCCAAATATTAAGTCAACGTATTTTTAACACTCTATATTATGATGGAAAATCGAATAAATGACACAATATGCATTTTGTCGCAACTAGCACCAGCTGTGTTGAATAAATAGTACAATATTAACAGTAGGCATATTAAAAACTGAATAAACAAAAGTGCTTACAAAAATCGGTGGTTCTCGTTCTAATTATTGTCTGTTGCTAAAAGTCGTAAGAGGTTATATTGTGAAAAACCCGTAAGTTTTCTCAAAAAATGTCTTCGGCGTTATTTAAGTCTAATGTCATACTTATAGTACTATGTATCGGAATGATTTTGTTCCATAACTCGTCACAAATGAAAGGTAAAGGTAATATATTATATTGTATACAATTGAGTAACGATAAAACGAAAAACTTCACAAATTGATTTTTTTTATTCCCTTAAAGGTTAGATTAGGTTATATTTGAGTTAAGTATCTCAAATAATACATATTATTATCCCAAACCAATTTTTCATCTCTTTTCGACTTCAAGTTATCGAGACTCAACTGTATTATAATTTTTTTTTAATTATTAAGTTCGTATATATTTCTCATTCATATTAATTTGTTAATTAATGACGTTTTTAAAATAAACAAAATACAGTAGACGCCTCATATAGTGTTTTTTAGTGTTAACTAGGTGCACAAAAACAATAGTTGGTGATCTGAACACGCTAGGATAGGGAAACAATGTTAGCTAAGTGCTAATATACCTATTATAAATAAAATATATTATATGTTGATTTTAAAATAAATATTGAATTATTATTATAATTTTATTATATAATTGAATATGTCAAAGTATATTAAAATATACCTATAATTGATATGTGTATATTGATGAATACTACTTAAAAAGATTAACTGATTAAAATAGTTCCTACTTAACTCGCCGAATTGGGAAAATGGTAAAAATTAGGTCTGGACGAAAAAATATTCACAAGCTGAAATTGCTTACCAGCCTACAATCCATGTGTATTTAAACTTTATATTGTTAGTATTTGAGAGAAACTAACCTAAATATAACATTTTTTTTTTAGAGTATGATGATGATTATAGTGGCGAGGTTGAAGAGAAACCAAATTTCTTCAAAAAGTTATTGAGAGCACTTTGTTTTCATGGCTGTTGTGATGGTACCTAATACATTTTTGATAATCATTTTTTGAAATATTTTTTCCAGTGATTTACTTTTGTTTTAGCAAAAGATTTAAGAATTATATCTTGTTGTCAAATGCCCGGCCGTTTTACGGCATTACCATTTAATTATTATTGTTACATTTTTAATATTATAGTTAATTTAATTTTTAGATAATAGAAATTTAACATTAATTTTTTCCATAATATTAATCTGGTTTTAATACTTTTTTAGGTAGCGGGGCAGGTAGATAACGTTCACATAGATTCGTTTATATTTCTTTATTTATTATTATATATTATTTTAGTTCTTATTATAATAATTTGTCCGTAATAAAAACCTTTAATTTTAAATTCAAGGTTTTCGAACGTTATAATAATGTTAAACATGACAACAATGGTTCATATTTTTAAACTTAATTAAAATATAAATCGAATAAAGAAAAAAAAGAAAATACCATAACACTAAACACAATGGCCTAACCTGACATTAACATAATATAAGAAATATGATTAAACAATCCATAACGCAAAATGAAATAAATACGATGTCATTAAATTAAAATTAAAAATTATCACAAAATGATATAATTACAATTATTTTTTAAATCTGTACCATAAAAATACAATTTATTCTTTCCATTTATTATGGTTTCGTGGGAATAATTTTCCCAGCGATTTTATTTTAGCATAAGATATGAAAACTACACCCCATTGGCCAGGTTTTTGTACCATATTACCAATTAATTATTATTGTTAAATTTTAGATTCTGAGCGGAGCGATAAATGAATTGGTTTTACAATGTTGTGTGTTTTTTTTTAATTTTAAATTTTTAAATTTTGTATCCGTCGTTACCATTTAGGACAGTAAAAATTCTTAAATTTTCTTCAACAGCATCTTTTCTGATAGGAAAATAAATCTAGTTGGTACTTTGGTTTGTCAAAACTCAAAAGTAATAAAATTTCAGTAGTTTTCAAAAGCACCGGGAAAAACCAACAAAAAAAAATAGGAATTTTTAAACAAAATTGGTTTTTGACAACATCGATTTTTTGGTTTTCGGTGTAACTGTTAATCAAATTACAGTAAATACATGACATTTTCAATGAATTTTAATATCAGAATTTTTTTACAACAATAAATGTTAGAAGATTTTCAGTTTCCAATGTTTTTAGTTTATTTTTCTATAAATATCAAAAAAAATGTATTCGGTGCGTCAAAAAGCTATTGTACATTTATTTAAGACTCCTAAATATATTGTTACAGTGGTAGTTGAAAAATATTACAAATACATAGTCACAATATTTTTTTTAAGCATTTCACATTTGAATTTTGAAAAAAAACGTAAAAATCATGAATGTTATTTCGCGAAAAATGTGCAAATTATTTTGAGTTAGAAATTCATAAAAAATTTTATTTTTGCATCTAAGATTTGAAAATTTAATACAAGATTTCTTAATTCCTTAACAAATAAATGTAGATACTTGAAATGTATACCATATGTTTATTTAATCAACTGCTATACTTGATAAAATGTTTAAAATGTTTTGCATCTTTTTGAGATATTTACGGACATTTAAAATTTTTTTTAGTTTTTCTTTCTATAAATGTCATTAAAATTGTATTTATTAGGTATAAAAGCATAAAGATTGAATATAAGGCTTTTGATATATTGTTACAAAAGCAGTTGAAAGATATTAAAAATACATATCCACAATATTTTATGTAAGCATTTAAACTTAAACTTTCAACAAAATGTATCAAATTTAAAATTCAAAAATGATTTTGTAGTTGAAAATGTATAAAATAATGTTCACCTAAGCATTGAAAATTTTAAAAAAGGTAGTTACCACGTAAGTAGGTTATTCTGTAACCAAAAATATAAATACATTCATCGTTCCACTCAGAATCTAAAATATAAAGGCATTTTTTTATAGTTATTTTGGACGAAAATACATATTAATAAAATAGGTAACCAAGAATAACAATTTTAGTTATTTTATTGTAATTTAAAAATATTATTCTTGGGTACTTGAAATTTCTCAAGTACCTACCTAGATTATTATTTACAAATATTGAAATATGATAATATGGAAATAATATTAATTCATGTTTGAAGTTACCGGCTTCCGTATTAATAATAAAAATTTAAATATAATATAAAATATCCTAGACTCACAAACCGTCTCTGCTCAGTATCGTATACAATGATATTATATCATTGAATTTAAATTACCATCCGTTACAGTGGCCCACTTGTAATCTACTGAAAAGCTGAGCGACATCCACTTAATTTTTTAGTATTATTGTTAATTTTGTTTTAGAAAATATAAATTTAACATTACCACCTATTATCTCGTGACCCTCATCATATGACGCCTAAATATAAACTAGTATTGAGAGTATGTCATACTACTCGGTTATGGCCACATGTCCCTATTTGTTTTCTTTACCTATCGATATATTGTAACACCTGTTTATTCAAAAATTAACTATTACATAGAATGATGAGTAAAGCAAATAATGATCCATCAACTCTACTAGCTTAACTATTTTGTACGTATTATGTAATTATATGTAATTATATGCATTGTATTTTATATTATTTACTATCTTATATTGATTCCGGACTTGGGAACCTAATACCTATATCCCGTGTTGTAATAAAAATAAAATTAAATAAGGTTGGTAAGCGAGTGTCACTCTGCTGTACACAGTGGCGGATCCAGGGCTTAATTTTGGGAGGGGCATGGGGGGGCATGGGGAGGGGCAAAAGTACAAAAAGTTGCAAAATTGGCTACAAAATTGACTAAACACAGTGTAAAACAAAGGAAAACTACGGCGATGGGGGGGGGGGGGGGGGCAAATGCTCCGCCACTGGCAATGTTGTCAAAATTCCAACCTTCAATGCTTATAAAAATAAATTGTGCCTATGTATTTTCAATATTTTTTAACTGCTATTGTAACAATATATCAGGAGCCTTGTATTAAATTTTTACACTTTTTTTAACCAACAAATAAAATTTTATTGATATTTATTGAAAAAAAAAAACTAAAAAAATTGAAAACTGACTGCAATGTCCGTAAACAGCTCAAAAATAGTCGAATTATTTTCAAAATTTTACGATGTATATAATGAAAATATAAATATTCAGTGAAATTTTCGTGTATCTACAGTTGTTAGTTTTTGAATAACAATATAATAACTAAACCGCTACATGAGAAATCGAGTGAATATCCAATGTTGTAAAAATATGAACTTCAAACGCTAATAAAAATTAAATTTGACTTTCTTGTCTTTTTTTTTTTATATAAAGGTATATATACTTATGAAAAATGTTGTATTACATTTTAAAATCTGAGAATAAAAAAAACATTTTTTATGAATTTATTTAACTCAAAATAATTTTCTAATTTTCGTCATTTTTACGTATTTTGTCAATATTTGAACTTTGAATGCTTATAAAAAAAAATTATGACTGGATTTTTAATTTTTTTTCATCTGCCTTTGAACCAATATACTAGAAGCCTTCTATCAAATGTTCAAGCAATTTCAACCAACAAATAAAATTGTATTGATATTTATAGAACAAAAAACTAAAAAATGGAAACAGAAAATGTCCGTAAACAGCTCAAAATAAGTCAAAATATTTGGAAAATGTTATGGTGTATAGATAATTCTAATATAAACATTCAGTAAAAATGTAATTTACTTACGGTCATTTGTTTTATAGTTGCACCAAAAACTAAAATCGATTTTCTCGAAAACAGATTTTGCGTAGAAATTCCTGTTTTTCCCTTATTTTTCTTTTGTTTTTCACGGTGCTTTTGAAAACAATTGGGAAATTTTTGCTTTTCACTCCCCAAAGTACCAACTAGATTCAATTTCCTATCAAAAAAGATACCATTGAAGAAAATCTAAGCATTTTTATCGTCCTAAAAGAAGATGACAGATACAAAAATAAAAAATAAATTTAAAAAAATAAAACACATATCATTGTAAAATCAATACATTCATTGTTCCACTCAGAATTCAAAAAAATACACAGTAAGAAGGATTCTTCTTAACGGAAATTGTTAAATGATAAAATGCATTAGTAAGACAAAGATAAAACGTTTGGGTATTTATTATAGCCTATAGGTAACGTCCATTTTATTTAAACATCCAATACTTTTTATTATATTATATCTACAATGATAATCGCAAAATGTCGATAAAGTTTTAGTTCTAAATAACGATTTCGCAAAACCTGTTCAATATTTTAGTTATAATTAACGGTAAACACTGCAAGAGTTGTGCAATGTTTAAATTATAATAAATAATAATAACGTAATATAAAATTATTTTTTAGGTAAGAGTAAGGTAATAAAGTCCCACTATGTTTTATTATATTTATTTATTTATTATTCTACACACATTATTTTATTTATAATTATAATTGTTTTTCCAAAATATTATATTTATTGGTAATTATTTTAATCTATAGATTCGATATATATTTTACAGAGTTCTCACATATTCGGTTTAGGAGGTGGAGGTGGAGCTGGATGGTACTAAATTCTACTTCATTAATTTAGTTTATAGACAATTTAAATTTAACATTACGTCATTAACCCCTGCTCTCGTAACTACATCATATAAGAATAATAAAAATAGGTGGTCGCGTTGAGCTTCGCTGTTCTACTTTTCGGACTTGGAGTCATGATCAAATATTTTACGTGACATGTCAGGTGTCTAATATAAGACGACATATTACAATAGTCGATTAGCTGCAAGTGTCGGGTCTTGGTCCATCATCGGTCGTGCCGGATAGAAAAACCCGCTGAACGTCGTCCGATGTGGTCACAATCGCGGCCGCTGTTTGTCCTCGTACGTTGCGCCAGCCCCCCCCCCCCCCCAAAGGAAAATCCATAAACAAACTTTACAGATATTTAGCACGTAATTCGCACGAATTCGCACGCCTATTTTGAAAATTCGCACGACATTCCATCCCCTCCAAAAAAAAAAAAATTCACCATATAGTAAAAATACAATTTTGTCTTTATTTATTATTATTATCTAAACTGAAGAAAATTTATTTTATAATAAAAATACATCGATTGGAGTATAAATAATTCTAAAACGAAACTTTA
>NC_042494.1:73031106-73038908 GCF_005508785.2 Acyrthosiphon pisum | reverse complement strand
TTGTATTTTAGGATTAATGTTCTTGAAAATTTGTCCATTCTTGATTTCGGTGGTTTATTTATTTGTATATTTTAAACGGGTGAACCCAGTTACAATTATTATATACATACGTGAAGGATTTACGTCATAGTATAATAATATTTTGTATTACATTACTTACAATCTTAAATATAATACGACAGTACAGATAGTAATATAATTGGTAAATTGACAGGTTTAAGTATAATATGTGTGTTGTGAGTACTTGATGATTATAATTAAAATAATTCACTGAAATAAAATAAGGAGTTTTCTTTCATAGGTATGTTATTTGTTCGTTGTACTTACACTTTTTGTATATCGGGTCTTGGGTTCTTTGCCATTCTTTGTTTACGTAGTATTCTTTTGGTTTTAAATTCAAGGAAGATGTCTTGTGGTAGGTTAGGGCGTTTTTGGGGTTTACTGGTGAATGTGTAATTTTTAACTGTCATGACATTGATGTTTGTTGGATCGGCTATTTCGCTTTTGATGTTGTTGACGTTGTTGCAATGATTACAAAGAACAGTTCCGTATTTGGGGGGTTCTTGGTAGAATTTATTCAAATTTGTTTTTGTGATGTTGGTGGTAGATTTGATACTGGAGTTGCGTTGATTTCTAATATTATAGATTTATGTTTTGAGGATTGATCGTTGATGTTGATAATAGGGTTCATGGGTTAGGTAATATTTGGGAGGTTCACCAAACCTCTAAGCTATTTGGCCTGTGTTTGGGGTTTCCCGAAAAGTGGGTAAGTGATTCCGAAGCACAAATTACGTATGTGTTTTTTAGATTCCATATGAGCTACTAAGCTGATGTCTGAAGTGTTATTATGATGACAGAGCTAGTTGATATTTGTTGAATTTATGTCACCGCCGATTCTGAATAGGCCCTGGAGATTGGTCAGTTGAGAAATCGAGATCGTTGATTTCAAGACGTTTATTTGGGCTTTTTGTATACGGAAGATATATAAGTCATTAACCGTTGTGGAGTCTACAATAAGGGTGTTGAGTTTAATTTTTCGAAGAAGTATTTTTCGGTGAATCAGAATCGCTGTGCCTCCAGATGATTTCCGAGTGCAGGGCGATCTGATCAATATGTGAAGTAGTTGGGAAGTAATAATTATTGATTAGATTGAAGGTGAGTTTAAGTAACGTCCGTCTCATTTTAAATATTTAATACTTTTTAATCATACATCTTCAACGATAAACGCAAAATGTCTATGACGTTTTAGTTATAATTTATAAATGGCGATCAACGCAAAATCCATGCAATAATGTTATTATCACTAACGATAAACATAAAAGTTGTGTTGTACATTTTGATATTAAATAACATATAATACATTTTTTCAGCGGCGGAGGGGGTTGTGGTGCTAGTTGTGGTGGCGGCTAACTTCAGTTGCTAACGACTAATTGAAAAACATCATACGGGTAATAGGTATAACTATTATAAGTTGAAAAAGTTTCTCTTATTCTATATTATATTTCTTTGTTTAATATCATACATTAGTTTATTTATTTATTTTTTTTTTTTCCATAATTCTAATCTATAGATCCATAAATTACTAAGGCTCTGCATTATTTAGTAATAATAACTTTACAAAATTAATAGCATATTTTCTTTTCATATGTTATATAATTATAATATAACAATACTGTTAATTTAACTTAAATATTATTATTAAAATATATTATTTATTTTACTATACATAAATATAATAACGTTTTAGGTGTAATTATGAATTAAATAATCCATCGTTTTGTTAGTTTATATATTTTTATTTGTTCAAAAAATAAAATATTTTATTGAAACTTTAAAATACCTTTGTTAATTACTTATATCTGCAACTTTCCCGTTGTCATAGTTCAGTTATCTAGTTATAAATTAGTATGTAACATTTTCTTCGCCATTACGACATTACGGACACGAAACAATTGAGTTTGTATGTCAATTAACCAATTTGTCGTGCGTGACTGTAGCCATGCCAATTCAAACAGCTCAATAAAGTCTCCTCACAGTAATCCATATATTAAGTGAATTTATTCTTTCCTTTGTCGTCACAAATCACCTCTAACACCATCAACGATGTGGTTTGAACATTGGAGTGTCCCTCGTTCAAGTCAGTGTCACGAAATACATGTCCGCGTACAAGTTCACCACCACCTTGAGTGTGTGTGAGGCCACCAAGGTTCTATCCACTTCTGCCTGCTGCCCGACAAACTTCAGTATTTTAAGTTAATTTTTAGGTTTGGCCAAGTCATGTGAGTTCTGTTGGCACTGCACCTATTCGACATCAGAGACATTCCTCTACCCCCTATCCACTATAACTAATATAATTGAATCCTAATTCCATTGTTTTTTATCTTCATTCTTCACCATAGTCGTCGTGATGCACATTAAGTTGCCTACCCGCACATATTTTAAGGCGTGGTAGTTTAAATAATTTAAATTATTGTCGAGTCAGTTTACAAGGCATCGCGTCATCAATCTATTATTGTTCTCAGACATAATTGAGTGTTCCTTGGGGATACAGTGGTCCAGCTCCACCTTGACGGTGTAACAGGGACATAAAAACATTTATCATACAATATGAAAAAGCAGCGCAAATAAATAATTGGCATGACCATGAAAAAACACAATTTTTATCGATATTTCTAATATACAGCGCTGTAACAAAATTAACAAAATTTAAAAAACAAAGGAGAAAACTAGTCATGGGTAAATTTGAAGAGCGAGTTTATAAGTGAATTTCAAAATTATAGGATATTCAATCATTTTAAGAGATAAATTAGAAAATAGGAAACAAAACGACTTAGAGTCAATTTCTAGTTTTGTTACAGAAATAGAATATTTGTGTAGTCAAGTATACAAAAATATCAAAGAGGAAGATATTTGTGTTTACATACTAAAAGGCATAAGGAAAACTATATATACATGCAATTTGACTTCATGATAACAGTAAATTAAAAAAGTTTAATGAAAATTTAAGAAAAATATGAACTTATGCAATTTAAAATTAATTCAAGAAGCTCAGGACTTAGCGAATATACGGCAATTTTAAACAAACAATAGAAATGCAATTAAATACTGAAACTAAAGACAGTAACCAAGAAATTAAACGTTTAAATACCAAATTAGAAGGTATAGGTAGAGTTACTATAAAAATAAAATTGACCAACCCCAGACAGCATTTTATAATGATAATATTATAATAGTATTATAATAACGTTATACTAATATTATTCGTTATTATAATGTTATAATAATATTATTAAACAAAAAATTGCTGCCTGGGACTATGTACTGAAATGAATAATTAAAAAAAAAAACGACAAAACAGTAAATTTTGAAGATAAATCACGTAACAGAGATAAATGTCCATATCCAGGCAAATCAAATTACAAAGCAGGAACAATTATAGGGAAAAGAGTTCTCATCCCGATAAGTGTAACAACAATTATAGGTTTAGAGATAATAGTAGATCGATATGGGTAATAATAGAAACAAATCTTATTCAAGATATAGGAAAAACTCTAGGCCTAATAAAGATTTCTTTGCCCTGTAAGCTGTAATTATGAGCTTTAAAAAAAAAAAAAATACCAATTCCAGAAATATTTCCTTGTGAACTTAGCAACCTAAATACATTTAATATATAGAGAATATTACCCACGTCCTGGACAAACATTAAATCATTGAAAATTGTTCAAGGAGCACAAAAGCCCAAATATACTTCTTAAATTTAAGGGAAATGCTTAACGAAAACCGAAACAAAGAAATTCCGACTTACCACATAACTAGATTATTGAAAGATCCCGACGAACATTTAAAAATATTTATCCCAGAAAAAATGCCACGACCATTAAAAAACGACTTAGGAGACATAATATACTACCGCAATAATATTATTTTTAGCATATAAAATATACACCATCCTAATTAAAATAGATTAACCATCAAATCCCCCACTTATACCGTCAAGACAATAATAAAAAACATATATATATATACAGCTCAAGCAAAATCTCCGATAAAAAAAAATATATAGAACAACCACTAACAAACAAACACACTCGTACCACACACATAATATCTATCGAATATTTAAAGATGAACGACATCAAAAAACTCGCAGAGAAAACAAAAATAAAAAAATTACTAAAAGCTATAAGAAAAGGCGAAAGGAAAAAAATTGAAGACTAGAACAATCCTGAGAACAAACACCGACAACGAAGACAGGATATAAAAAATATTAAAGAAATTGATATAAAAATCGGGGGGGGGGGGGGGGGGGGGTATCGAACAACTTATAAATTTTATCGAGTCCCTTGAATAGTTTTTCTAAATACAATTCAAGGTGTGGAATTTACCGGTAAATAAATTTCGGTAAAATTCAGTAAATTGGTAAATTTTGGGAAAGAAATTTTGGGTGTAATTTTTATTCAATTTTCAAATAAATCTTACATACCAAATTTCTTACCTTCTTTAAGATTTTTATGGAGCGTTCAAATGTAGGATAAATATTATTTTCCTTTTTACCTAAAAAAAAACCTATCCAACCTATTCCAGTATTCCTATTTGACAATTGACTATAATATTAGTCTATATCTAAAATTTTAAATGGCACTTTGGAAAAAAAAACTATTACTTATTTAATGATAATTTTTAACTGAGTTAAGTTAATGGAAAACATTTTAAAAAGTTTAAAGTTAACAGTCAACCTAATTTTTTTTTTACTCAAGTAAGTTAAAAGTTATATAAACATTTTCAAATAACTTATTAACTTAAGTTAAGTTAAGTTATTTATTTTTTTTTTTAATATCTATATAAATACTCAGTAATATGGTTTAAAATAATAAAAAGGTGGGCAAGTAGATGTCGCTCTATTGTATAGTAGATTACTAGTGAGTCTCTGTATAATAGATGGTATTAAATTTGAATTCAATGATAGAATATCATTGTATAAGAAAAACGATTCTGAGCAGAGACTGAATATAGGTATAAGATATATTATATACTTATATCTAGTGTTTGAAAATTTCATGAAATTTAAAAAAATGAAATATTTCGTGAAATATTTCAATTATCATTATTTTTGTAGTTTTGTCTTGTAAAATATTAAATAAGTAATCTAAATAAATTAAATACCTCATTAGTCATTGACACACATTTTTTTCTTAGTTTTAATGTATAATAATATAATATTGTATTTTTTTACTGTACCTATTATTTGATGTAAAAATGTAAAATAAATAAGGAATAGATAGGTATATTGTATATGTACCATGTAGGTGGTAACTTATATAGTTATATGTTAAAACTCAGATCAGAGTTTTCTTGATCGAGAATCCTTATGACATGTATTTGTATAATTGTATATAAAAAAAAAACATAATAAAAATAAAAATATAAAAATGGAATATAAATTAAAAAAAAAAACGCTTGGGTATAACGTTTATCATATAATGTGTTATCATATAATGTAATAATTATGTTATGTTATGAAGATCATTGTTTCTTATTAATGTTAACATGTATTATAATTATATAAAATTAAATGAAGTCAAACAAACGGTCAAACGATGGAGAAGAAACCCAAATATTAGTACCACAAACGAAAAAAAACTAAATAGGGCCAGAATCGGCCACACTAGACTAACCCATGAGTACCTAATGACAAAAAGTGACCCACCAATATGTCAATCATGTGGCACAATAATCACAATTAAACACATTTTTGAAGAATGCAGAACGTACATTAAACAAAGAGAGGATCTCAATATAAGCCATCAAATTGGAGCAAGCCTAGGCCCAGATCCTGACGATGAAATCAACACCATTGAATTCTTCAAAACATCCAAGTTACTCAAGCTACTGTAGCCAACCTTTTCAATGTATAAAATAACAAACTTATTAATCCTAACTGCTTCTCTTGTATTTTTTTTTTGTTTTTTTCTTTGCTCTGTTCCTCATTATAAATATAAGTAATTTATGTTTATAGCGATATGCTAATGACCAAGTAGTCGAAGCAGAAATTGTATAAATTTCAAGATCAATAAAAAAAAAAAAAAAAAAAACAAAAAACATAATAAATATTAAAAAGAAACAGTAAAAGGAAACCAGTACTTAGGTATATATTATAAAGATCATAGTTTTTTTGCTAACGATTCACATGAAATAATATAAATTATAATTATAATTTATATATAATAAAAATATAAAACAAAATAATATTTAAAAAATAAAAATCCAATATTTTACAAAACATTGAAATATTTCTCATACTGCAAACACTACTTATATGCAGGGCTTCAAAACGTTTTTATAACGTTAAACATATCAAAAAACGATTGAAATCGATAACGGATAACATAGCTATTGGTAAACGATAAAAGATTGAAACGAATAACAGTTAACGTACCAGTAAACGATAAACGATTGAAACGATTAACGAATAACATATCGCTAAACGATAAACGATTGAAAACGAATAACGGATAATGAAACAAAAACGATAAACGATTGACACTCATAATTGCAAAAAAAAAAAAGGCGGGTAAGTCGTGGATGTCGCTCTGCTGTACAGTAGGTTACAAGTGGGTTACTGTAATGGATGGAATTAAATTTGAATCCAATGATATTATATCATTGTATACGAAAAACAATTCTGAACGGAGATGATTTGTCAGTCTAGGATATATTATTTTTAAATATTGTAATATATTCTATTTTGAAACAAGTATTTTATTTTTCAATTGGGACGTATTAGGAGCCTTGTATTAAATTTCCAAATCTTAGAATTAAAAAGAAAAACTTTTATGAATTTCTGTCTAAGATAATTTGAACATTGCCGTAATTTTTACGTATTTAGTCAAAATTTGAACTTTAAATGCTTATAAAAAAAAAATCGTGACTATATATTTCTTTTATTTTTCAATTGCTATTGTAAAAATATATTATGAGCCTTGTATTAATGGCACAATATTCATTTTGTCGCGACTCGAACCAGCTGCGTTGAAAATATGGTGGTATAACATTAACAGAAGGTAGGTACAAAAACTGAATAAACAATTAAACGGCTCATAAACATAGGTAGTTCTCGCATATTTTTAATTATTGTTCGTCACTAAAAGTCGTAAGTTGTTATAATGTGAAAAAACCTTAAGTTTTCTCAAAAAATGTCATCAAGGTTATTTAAGTCTAATGTCATACTTTTAGTTCTATATATCGGTATGACTTTTTTCCATAATTCGTCACAAAAAAATGGTAATATAGTAGAGTAGCGATAACTCAAAAAACTTTACAAATTAAACTTTATATATATTTATAGGCATTTGAGAGAAATTTACCTAATTTAAAATTGTTATTTTAGATGGAGGAGTTTTATCAAAAATTAAAGCTGTGCTTCCTTCTAGATGTTTTAGTAGTCCAAGTAATACGTATTTTAGATAATAAGTGTTGCTAATTTTTGAAATAATATAAATCTAGTTTCGATAAATACAAAACATAATGCCCTAACTAAACCTTAACAAAATATAAGGAATACATAACGGAAAATAAAATAAATAGATTATCATTAAATTAAAAACTATCACAAAATGATGTAATTGAAATTATTTTTTAAATCTATAAAGTAGAATTTATTCTTTCCATTTATTATGGTATCGTGAAAAAAGATTTAAGATTTATTTTCCATTGTCAAATGCCAGGTCATTATAAGCAATACAAATATAAATATAATTAAAAATTATTGTTACATTTTTATATTTATCGTTCATTTTGTTTTA
>NC_042494.1:73027146-73030311 GCF_005508785.2 Acyrthosiphon pisum | reverse complement strand
CAATCACTCTGTTTTGTGTGGGAAACAAGCTATATCCATCAGATAACGCTAAACGCTTTATAACGTTTAAATTTTTGAAACGTTTAAACGCTTAAGTTGAATGACGTTTAAATTATATATAACGTTAAACAGTCATTCGATCACAACGTTTAATATACATATAACGTTTTTGAAGCAAAAAAAAAATAAATATTTTAGTATTCTAAGTAAAGACATTTAGACTATAGACTATTCTGTATAAATTGCTAATTCAACTTAAATTCAAAACCCCCAGCTTTCATTCACAAACAACTTACCATTTCTTCTTACCCCTTTACACCACTCTTCCAGGTGAAGTTGAGATAATATTATAATATTATCGACATTTCGTATACGTTTTGCTTTAAGTAAAGGTATTTGAATAGTATTAGTAAAGTGTAGGTATTTGAATGTATTTGATAATATTAGTAGGAATTGTACTTACCATCGTATACAATTATAGGTATACCAGCTTTTAAGTTTCAATAACAAAATTAATTAATTTATTAGAAAAATTAAAATAACTAATATTGTTGAGACCGTGAACTAAACAATATAATAGTCCGTGCGCCGGACACCGAAGCGCTTACACGCAACTAGTCAAACACCGACCAACCTGTGTATTTTGTGTTATGGTGTTAAGCTCAGCTAGAAATGGGTTAGCCGCGCAAATGCGGTCAAAAGACAAAAATTGAGTGACGATAGATGCTGTCAAGAACTTTGTCAACAGAATTCTTTGGAAGAGGGAAGATGAAGAATGAACGTATCAACAAGGCAACAGATTTCTGACCCTGGATAGGCAGTAGTATCTTTTTATAGGCAATTGGAGGGAAAATAACTTCTTTTATTGTAATAATCTGTTGTACTCATTTGACAATAAATTATGTGGATACAGGGGAAACCAGGAAACAGGAAACCAGGGAACCAGGATGAACCATCTAAGGCAAAGTTTCGCAATGTAGCGCCACGATTCAACACAAAATAGAGTATAACAATGATATTATTACATCAAAATTATTTGACAAATAAACAAATAGGTAATAATAATAATACATTTTAAACGATATTTTTTAATTTGAATTTATAAAAATAATTAAATAGGTTTGATTTTTGATGGCGATCACATCATACAATTAATTCAGTAATATTATGACATTTTTCGTTTTTTAAAATAATACAACGTTAAACAAAACTTAAGTTTTTTTTATTATTATTAGTTTGTGCAGGTTTGTATTATTTAATTTTTTAAATTTTATTCGCAGACCAAAGAAGATTCCTATGAAGGATGCTTGTATCTGACCCCTGGTTTAGGCCATAGTATGACGTTAAATGAAACTTCACGTAAGAAACACCAGTTTTTATCAACGAAGATAAGTTTGAATACGTGTGTCCGATCCCTGGTCTAGGCCATCTTGTTATGTTGGTATTATCGTAATAGAGTGCGAAAATTGTGTCGGTGAAAATTCTTCAACGGCCAAATAGTAAGTCAACGTCTTTTTTAACACCCAATATTTATGATCGAAATCAAAATAAATGGCACAATATGCATTTTGTCGCGACTCGAACCAGCTGCGTTGAAAATATGGTGGTATAACATTAACAGAAGGTAGGTACAACAACTGAATAAACAATTAAACGGCTCATAAACATAGGTAGTTCTCGCATATTTTTAATTATTGTTCGTCACTAAAAGTCGTAAGTTGTTATAATGTGAAAAAACCTTAAGTTTTCTCAAAAAATGTCATCAAGGTTATTTAAGTCTAATGTCATACTTTTAGTTCTATATATCGGTATGACTTTTTTCCATAATTCGTCACAAAAAAATGGTAATATAGTAGAGTAGCGATAACTCAAAAAACTTTACAAATTAAACTTTATATATATTTATAGGCATTTGAGAGAAATTTACCTAATTTAAAATTGTTATTTTAGATGGAGGAGTTTTATCAAAAATTAAAGCTGTGCTTCCTTCTAGATGTTTTAGTAGTCCAAGTAATACGTATTTTAGATAATAAGTGTTGCTAATTTTTGAAATAATATAAATCTAGTTTCGATAAATACAAAACATAATGCCCTAACTAAACCTTAACAAAATATAAGGAATACATAACGGAAAATAAAATAAATAGATTATCATTAAATTAAAAACTATCACAAAATGATGTAATTGAAATTATTTTTTAAATCTATAAAGTAGAATTTATTCTTTCCATTTATTATGGTATCGTGAAAAAAGATTTAAGATTTATTTTCCATTGTCAAATGCCAGGTCATTATAAAGCAATACAAATATAAATATAAATTAAAAATTATTGTTACATTTTTAATATTATCGTTCATTTTGTTTTTAGATAATAGAAATTTAACACTCATTTTTGCTGTAATATTAATCTAGTTTTAATATATTTTTAGAGGGTGGCAAACCGAAAGGTAGATAAAGTTTATCTAGATTATTTTATATTTCTGTATTTATAATTAGGTATATAATATTATTTTAGTTCATATTATAATATTTTTTCTGAAATATGTACCTATAATTTTAAATTCAAGGCTTTCGAATGCTATAATAATATTATACTTCATGACAAAAATTATAGGCATTTTTAAACGTAATTAAAAAATAAATCGATTTTTAATTATAATTAACGGTACATACTGTAGGAGTTCTGTAACGTTTTAAATTTGAATTCTTATAATAACGTACTATTCATACGCAATTATTTTTTCAGAGAACGTTGAAGAAAAACATAGGGTAATAAAGTTCTTTTGACCTTTATTATATTCCTTTATTTGTTACCATACCCACATTATTTTATTTAATATTATTATTATTTTTCCGAAATATTAATGTATGGATTCAATATATATTTTACAGAATCACCGAGTCAATTATCCTCCAACTGGAGGAGCTACATCAAATTCACACTCACACTCACAGTACTAAGTTCCACATCGTTAAATTAGTTTATAGAAAATTGAAATTGAACATTACGTCAGTAATGCCCTCGTGACCCACATTATATAAGAAAATTACATCTAAATTGCACAGTAGACTTTTGCTAGATTATGTAACACTGCTTGCTTGTATCAAGGTGTATTGATAAGGTGTCGTCACTTGTTTGTATACTTGATTGAAAATATTACTAC
>NC_042494.1:73011245-73026389 GCF_005508785.2 Acyrthosiphon pisum | reverse complement strand
CTAAGTACGCTGGTTTTTATAGACATCGTCGATCGTCCGTTTTGTTTTAAATAGGTATCCAATACTTTGTATATTTATACAAATACAACGTATTGAAATGTCTATAACGTTTTAATTTTCAATAACGATAAACGTAGATTTTGTGCAACGTTTTAATTATATTTAACAATAATCACAAAAGTTCTGTAACGTTTTCATTCGTAAATCAAATTATTTTTCAGGGACCATGACAATGGCCACAACGAAAGCGGAAGCGACGGTGGCTTAGGCACTGCCGCCGCTGCTGGTTATGTCAGCAGCTATGATGCCGGCGGCTACGGCCACGGTGGTGGCGGTGATAGTGGCGGTGGCGGTTTCGGTGGTGGTGAAGGTGGTGGTGGCGGTGGCGGCGAAGGTTAATATACATTTAAAAAATATCATACGGGTATATTATAAAGTTCATAAAGTTTCTCCAGATTTCATTATATCTCTAATTTTATTATTATACTAACTTTAAAAAAGTAATTTCATATGTTATATAATTTTACAGTTAATAATTTACTGTTAATTTAACTTACTTAATATTATTATAAGTAAAATCTATTATAGATGTTACAATATATATATATATATATATTATACATATTAATACTTTAGGTACAATTACGAATTAATCGTTTTGTTAGGTTGAACATTTTTATTAGTTCAAAAAATAAAATACTTTATTGAAACTACAAAATACCTTTGTTAATTACTTATACCTGCACCTTACCCGTTGTCATTCGTAAGTGGTGAGTCGTAACCTACATCCGAACGTCCATAACGACCGTAACTGTCTAGGTATGGATTTCCATCATGGATATTGGCTAATCAGTATATCAAGTAACTAAACTTTACACAAAACTATCAAATGTCCACTTCTTTTTATTCTTTAATGATCGCTCACCCAAATCTGTCTGCTGTGCTGCTTCTCATCATTATACACAAAACTCAAGGAACAACAAACATCCAGTGCCTAAAGTAAGCTGAATAGTATAACGTGTAGTAAAAATTAACACCGTAACCTAGATTACAAGGTAAATGGATAACAGCTCTTATAAAACTTACAGTGGCAGCCTTGGGTGCATGGGCTGTCTCTGCAGTTTTTGAAAGACGCCGGTCAACCGAGTTTTAAATCAGAAGGATCACATTTTTTTTTTTTTTTTGTGTATCGTACTATCGTTATAATTACCATTTACCTATACTTACAAAGATATGTTCAACACAATTAGGTAGATAATATCTTTATTTAACATGTATTATCCAATATTGATTTCCTGACTTCGGAAATCTGAAAAACCTACTATAAAGACTTGAGACAGATGGCGACGATACGATACGGTACGCATCTAGGTATTATTGATATTATTGTTGTATTATGTTTGATTTGTAGCTAAGTGGTATAATCCAAGGCTGTGGATGAATAATATTTCTGAAGTTACTGTAGATTATTATTGTAAATAGATAATTTAGACTTTTTTAAAAATTATATAAATATTTCACTGTGGAGGGGGGGGGGGGCTAAAAATACTAGGCTGCCCCTGCTGATGAAGTCTAGTCACGCCTATAACTAGTTGTCACTGGTCCCACCAATTAATGTTGTCCGGATAAAGACTTTTTTGATAAATATACTGTTCAGTCAATAGATCGGGATACTATCTGTATGTGCATGATACCACGTCGATAGACTTCAAAATGAAAATCCTGCTGCTTTTAACTCACAAAAACCACACAAGTGTCATTTTTTATAATTTTAGCATAATATTCATTAGCCATTGAGTACCTACCTAACTATGTATTGCACCATTCCTATCGTGGGCAATAAATATAAGCTTGGCCCAATTGTTATTTATTAGATAAATGTTTTTACTATTTTGTATGTTACGCAATTAAAAACTATTGTTTATACATTATTACATGAAGTTCACATATGTGTGAAATTTTAAATTTTGTTGAACAAATACCAACGCAAGTACCAAATCAACACTTGGTCTGTTATAATTATACGTAATTATCAAAGCAATTTGAGAGGTACTCAATTATTTTTATTTTTAACCATATAATTAATTTCATGTTTTTTGTAAGCAGTCCTGTAAAGTATTTAAGTAAAAGTATTTGAGTAAAAGTATTCAAATACTTTTTTAAGTATTGAATAACTTTTTAAATACTTTCAGCATTTTGAATAGTATTTTAAATACTTTTTGGTATTGAATACTTTGGTTTTTTATATCGAACATTTTATTTTTATTCAAAATAATTGGTTGGAAAAATATTATTGTCAACTACAATAATAGAATAATAGTCTTAGTATTCTGTATTTCTGTGTTAGCTGAAGCCTGAAGGTTTGTGAAAACCTGCAAATCTGCAGATTTCTGAAAATAGTTATTGAATATAACAATATTCTCTTTAAACTATTAGCTAACTATTAGACAACCTACTACCTATGTGTTTATATTACGATAGTTAGAAACCAACTTTAAAAACCAAAAGTATTTAAAAAGTATTCCAAATACTTTTTCAGAGTATTTGAGTAGTATTTGAAATACTATACAATTAAGGTATTTGAGTAGTATCTTAAATACTTAAAAAAAAAACTGTATTTGAGTATTTACTCAAGTACTTTTTAAAAGTATTCTTTACAAGACTGTTTGTAAGGTATATATATAGGTATATAGGTACTATAGATCTATATATGATATCATTATTGGAATAATTTTAAATAATTCTGTGTATACCTATTATAGATTTTTAAAAAAATTTAAATAATATATTAAACGAGACAGAAAAAATTTCAACAAATTTCAATAAATTAGCGTCTCGCAACGGTCACCAACATCACTGATTCATGAGTAGCGACACAATTATGGATCTTCATCCGTAGGTAATTCGTAATAAAATACAAAATAGATAGCATGACTAGAGGGTGGAGACAACACATTGTGACACAGATGAAGATAATATAATCGGATCAATACCATCACCATAAGAATATAAATAAATAATAATCATTTATTTTTTCCGATTTTAATTTCACACAGCGTATAATAATTGTATCGTTTCATATCAAACTGTTTAATTATTTTAAATAAAATACCAAATATTTTAATTAGTTAGGTAACCAATGCATTTTAATAAGTATTGTAACGTGTCTATTTATATATCAAAATAATTTATTTCTAAAATATCATTATAGGTAATTTGTTATTCAAATGTTCTAAAAATGTATGACTCTTGAAGTTACCAAGGTGAATCATTGATATGTTTTAGCCTGGGAAGCTTGGTTATGCCTTTGGTATTGCTTAGGTTTAACTTATTTTAACATTCTTTAGATCTTATGTATCAACAATAATGTGCTTCTTGGCCTCCGCACTGCGACCCACTGCTCTGGTACCCTACCTTAGAGTATCGTGTATGAATATTTACTATGAGACAGCATTGATCAATCGTATAAGAATATTTTAAATTATGACAAATTGGTTCTGTAGTTTATTATATTGCCTATTATTTAGGACGTGTTTGCAACATTTGTGTGTGAATCATATTATATTAAAAGTCAAAAATTAATATAGTTAGTTACATTGTATAATTACGCATTACTGCCCATAAATTATGTACACGAAAACAATAAAACCTAAAACGCAAAGTTTACAATATTACAGTTATTATATAAAATAATTTTTATATCAAACCATTCGAATGAAAATTATTTTCACGTGTTTTTCGTACAAAATATTTTACTATAGGTACAAGACTAGATCAATATTTTACAAGTTAAATATTACATCAATTAATATACCAAAAAATAAAATAAATAATTAAAAAAAATCATTGAATACCTAAAAACCTATGGATAATTACTTTTAAATTTAAATTTGTCAGTGGTTTCTTATTATTGTTCCTTTGGGTTAGCCTACTCTAAACATAAGATATACAATATATAAATATGCATAATATTATGATATTAGGTATATGGGTATAATAAATTATATTATATTCCAGTAAAAATTCTGATATTATTCAGAATAAAAAATATTTGTATGCATTTGCGACGTTACCACACTAGAGTATAAGTATAGCAAAACGGCACTATCAGTCATTATATAATTGTATTATAGTACACTTGTATTAAATATTTAAATGTACACTTCGTTATTAATTAATATTAATAATATTATGATCATAGGCACAAATAAGGGGGGGGGGGAGCAAAAACTATTTGAACTTATGATTATAATACAATTTTAATTCAAGTCTGATCACGCCGTAGTGAGATGTCGTTTGTAGTAGGTACACTAGTACATCGGCTATTTAGTGTTTAACCATAGATAAGTTATTACTTCGGAGTTCTCTTTGCTTTACACTGATAAGTTAAAAGTTATAAACGATGGATGTCCAGCGGAGAAGCAATGCCAATAGCAGTCCATCCCCGGCTCTCGATACTACTTAAAAAATTTTTAAAAGATAAGTTGTCTCGATATTTGCAACCGAAAATTTCGTAACAAGTTTAGTTATCGTCCAGATATATTGACTTTTAAGCACGTCACTTGGGTTTATCTTGAAATGAACATTTGTTTGACTGTACTATTGTATCATAATTTTCATCCTAGTAATTTCGGATGCTTACACGCCATTTTGTTCGTGGGAAACCATTCACGTGTGGAACTCGAACGGCTCAAATCCACCAGCAAATTACACAATTCAGCCGGCATTCACATGACATGTCGAATATTTAATGCTGAAAAACGCTTGAAATCACCCAATGGGTCAGATATAATATCAGAATTTTCTAGTTATTTGTCTTAATAATAATAATAATAATAATAATAATAATAATAATAATGATTTATGCAAATGAATAAAACGGGCGTGAGCCCAGTAGTACAGTATATATTTAAATACTATAAACAAGAAGTACAGTACTGTAGAATAAATTCTATAGAATAAAAATAAAAATTAATTTGGCATTTTCAGTATTTTATATCATTATTTATATAGATGTTTAATAATTTATTTAAAGATGAAAAGAAAAAATCTGTTATTATAGATGTTTTAATGGTAAGTAACAAATCACACGATAACACAAACAATTTCAAATAAATCAGCTACCAACGTTCTTGATAGGGGTGACCGGTGGTCTATATATGGAAATAATGCTTTCCCTGACTTTTAGAAGTGATTGCCAAAATGATCTTATTGTGTCTCCCAAGAACGTCCTGCAGGCATTAAAAGGCGTACATATCATATTACAGAAGAAGTTATGGCTGAAACCCTTCTTCGATGTCGTTGATGATTGTTGGGTTGTAGTTGGTTTAGTAACAATGTTTACTGCCTATTAATAAAATCAAAAATACATGCAATTATACATGATAGTTATAATCACCAAGTAGTTTTAATTATTTTTGAACACAATCATTAGTTGTTACTTTTATCAGAATTTAACTAAATATTATTTCTATTCACTTATTAGATAGGTAGCTACCTACCTACTATCAAATATAAATTATTACTATAATTTTTAAATTTTACAATCTTAATTGAAAGATTTAGCCATTAATAATGACACATAGCATAGATTGGACAGATACTAAACAACTAACCTCAAATACTACAGCTGGCATTGCATATACATATTTTGGAAGTCATCCATTTCTTTCAAACTACATCTAGGATACCAACGACTCAAAACACTTTAGCCAACACTTTAGTTGGAAATGCTCCCTGTTTCTCTACAAACAAATTATACGGCCTTTAGTACTCTGTACTTGGGGCAACTCTCCAAAACCGATACAAAAAATGTTCAAGTTTTCCAGTCCAAAATATAACGTATAATATCAAATGCGCCCTGCAGGTTCGTCAAACACGAAGCTTTTCACACAAACTTCAAACTTCCCACAAATATTTTTAAAAAATGTATTATTATTAGTATGTAAATTCGAGTAGTTCAAATAGGTTAGGTGGGGTATTAGCAGTGTGGTTTTGTAAAATTTCCGTTTAACTGCACATATAATATTATAGCCACTGTTTTTCTATCAAAATCATAGTTTTTTTATCATCTATTACTAAATTAATAGGATGTCGTACTTAAATGCGTGTTTTATCCGTCTTAAAATATAGTAAAATTTACCTCCAGCAGTTCTAATTGTGTATTATCAGCTTAAATATTAGAGTGAATTGATTTGTTATCAAACTTAAGTGTAAGAACATTATCTCTGGTTTCTCGTTTGATTTTTACAATAATTTAATTTTTAAGTGAGTTATGAACATTTTAAAATATTAATATTTTACATACTCATAACTCACTTTAACTCACATTTAAGTTTTATAATAGGTAAATTCATAACAATATTTAAGCTAAGAATTCAAAATTGGAACTGCTGGACGTACATTTGGGTATAGGTATAATGAGGGTACCTACATATTATTCTGAATCAAAAATTCAAATTTTTATTCAATTTTTTTTTTTTTTTAATTTTAAAATATCCAATTTGTAAATCTGATTATAAAAACAATGTTGATGATAAAAGTTATTAAGAATATTTATTTAAGTTTTTAGTCAAGTAGTTTATTTTATTTTTATCATACATTTAACTAGCATCAATTTTTTTAATTTTTTATATCAGATATTTCCGTTACCGCCTTATTATCAACCTATATAAGCTCACCCAAACGACGTATTAGATATATTAGGAGTTCGTGTAAATATCGCCCAAATGATATGTATAAACTTGCCCAAATGATATGAAATTTTAGGTTGTTCTACCAAATGAAAGCCACCCATTTTTAAATAATTTTTAAAAATATATAGCAATTTCCCTGCTACCTTGGTAATAGTGCCAAACCCGATTTCCGTTTTGCCACATTGTCGCACTAATCAAAACTAATCAAATATCATTTATATGTATTGACGTGTTGGATTATAATATAATATTATAATTTATAAGTATAAAAAAAATATACAAAAATTACCGGTGTAGGTGGTGCTGGTTTGGGATTGTTTGTGCCGGAATTGCTTGCAGCATCTGACTCATTTGGTTTGACTGCAGCGTCTGCAAGGTCTGTAGGGGCTGCAGGGTCAGGGTCTGCACAATTTATAAGCTAATCATAAAATAAGTCACAATCAGAAACTGTAGTAATTTTATTTAGAAAATCAATGGATGGACTATAGTTCAATATTTGTAAATGGAAATGATAGACAGATATTATATTACATACAATACGTCTTATTCATAACTAAATAATTAACAATTAATCGTAGTTTTAAATTGTAGTATAGTTAAAATCAATTTAGGTAAATTGTAATTTGTTTTCTTTTAAATTTATTTGTAATTCGACACAATATGTCTAATATCTATACATTAAAGACTCGTCTCAATTCAGTTGTATTGGAATTCAATTAAAAAAAAAAAAAAAAAAATGAAGATAACAAAATAAATAATTTATTTTGGGCTCCGTGCAACAACGAGACAAGTCCATTTTTATCAAAAATGAGTTTTACATGGAATATTATTCATGGAAGAAATATCTATATTTTGTTAGAACAATCAGACAAATCGCTTTATTATTTCCAAAGATATCTCAAAAAGAATTATTTCCCGCCCATTAAGGCGAATGAGACAAAGAATTTTGTTTTGCTTCTCCTGAATAATTGATAAAAGTGGACTTGTCTCGTTGTTGCACTGAGCCCTTAATAACACTGAAATATGTTACGTTAAAAAAAACCAAGTGGGACTTACTTTAACCAAAGAAATAGTTACAAACAACGATGAAATAATCGCCTTATGTTTGGAAAACATCATTTTAACGGCGCGCCGTTGTCATTCACTAAAGTTTAAAAACAGTATATAGCTACAAAATGTATATTACTTATTTTTAATATTATTTATTACTGATCACAGAAATCGAAAAATTACTGAATGAAATCTATACCGGCTATATGACCCGTGTATTAGTACAATTTTGAATTTTTTTTATCATGTGCACATTCCTCGTTCCTAGGTATACACTAAAAATATATAATTAATATTATAAACAACTAGTTTTGTAATAATATGTTACAATAATGCCATGAACAATTAGTGTCACAAAATTTCAAATTCAAAACGGTGGTTAAAATAATTACTAATAATATTTAGGTAAACATATAATTAACAGTTTGAAAACAAACAAATGTTATTGTTTTGATATTCATAAAAAAACATTAGTTGTCAGCAGTTGTCGTTTCATTTATCATGAGTATAAATAACGCACTTACGATGAAAAATACTAAATATGTATAAAACCATATGTAATACAGCTTGACTATTTGGTTGATTCTCTCGAAGTTTATTTAATATCATATAATATAATTAATATTAAATACTAATAATAAACACGAGTTATGATATACAGTAAAATACATCATAGAAATTAATGGACACTGAAAAAAAAAATTATAAATATATAGGCACTGAATATTTTGATTGAGACATGACTGCACTTTGAATTAATTTAAATGATGTACCTATATAGGTACACGTTTTTTTGTACAAATAGGTATATTCGGTGTAAAAACTAACAGGAATACGTGACAAATGGAATAACTATATTGTTCTAATCAATATTTTATATTTTATTTGGTATATAACATTTGCAGACACTTGCGTTACATGTATAGTATAACATTTTTCAATATTAAAAATTATACATAAAAAATGTTAAGTTTTACGTTTAGGATACCAGACAACAAATTGTATAGAAAAAAAAAATTTTTGAAATGTTTATCAAAACAGAAGTTATTATATTTGTGTCTTCTGGTTACATCATGTATATAAGTACAATATATACTATATAGAAGAAAAAATATTGTTGGCCAGTGGTGTATAATATTATGGCCTACGTTTAACAGCAGTTGGCTTCTATTTGCATTTTGTATTTTTTTGCGCGACGAAAACCCAATGAGTAATGATCGATCAAATAGATGGAATATTTTCAGTGATTACTTATTAAGGTTCATTTCTTCTATCTGATATCAAAATGTTTAACACATATCATTATAAATTTCACTTAAATACGTTTCGCTACTCATGCAGTCAGTTAATAATATTTTTCAAAATTAAAATAATTAATAATAATATAACGCCCGTCTTTGCTCAGGAATAGTTCAAATTTGACATATTGTTATACATTTCAGTGACTTACTCAAATACTTCGGTACACTAGAATCCTCGACACATACTGTTACTATATAGCAGAGTGGTGACCAATACTTCTCCCCTTGTTTTTAAACTAAAACCGTTCTGTGAATAAATATTTATTATACATTCTTAAATAGTTTAATTGCGAAACTATAAAGAGTGAAAACGAACGTCGAATATTTTGTGCCACGTCGATTTCCCTATACTTAGTATTTAGAAATTTCAATGCATCCTCCGATTAACATACGAAAAATATGAACAGGAAAATCATATCGTCTACGAGGTTTCTGGAAACGTGTCAACCTACTGATAGGCGTGAGAAACAAGGTAGTACAGTACTTAAAATATTATCTTTTGTTTTTATTCAATAACAAATAGTTTATTAATCACTACAACATGATAAAAGGTATTACTATTATAAATATTATGTAAAACTGCTATTTATTAGCAGCAAGCTGCTGTTCCATTTTGAAATGGCTTGGATGTTATCTGTGGATTAAAAGAGTTTCACAGCGGTTTTCAGTGAACTCGACAATGCCCCTTGTATAGGCTCCCAAAATACACTAATGGGCTTTGTGATTAAATTACAAAAACGGGATGCCATTGACTTTTTTTCTGGAATTTCTTCATTCATCATTGCCTCTTCTTCCTGTTGGTGAGGACAAAATATAAATATAAAATAGTATCATTATGCTTTTGAAAGTCATTTAAAAAATTAAATGTTTTGTAATGTGCGATAAAAAAATAATTTTAAAACAAAACGTTTCATGATTTCTAATATAGAATATTATCCATCAACATAGTTAATATTATAAGAATAACACGCACTTATATATTAATATTATATAAATATATATAATATTATTATAATTTATACCACAGAGACACATTATTCAATTATTGATGAAAAAAATACCGATGGAGATTCTGATTTATTAATGCCAATATACGCGTCCTTATCAGGTTTGGTAGCAGTGGAAGCACCAACAGTTGTGCCAGTTTTGTCCAAAGAAGTGATGTACTAAATATGACAACAAAAATATAACAAAACATTTGATGATTACTAATATAATATTATCAACCAATATAATTAGTATTCTAAGAAAAACACGCGTAGGTACCTACATTAATATTACCTCTATATATTAAATATATATAATTATTATTATTATTATATTATTTTTTATTGAACATTATAGCTTCATCAGCAGGGACCATTAGCTTTTTATTGTAATTTATACCAGAGAGACATTATTGATAAAAATATTACCGATGGAGATTCTGATTTATTGATGTCAATATAAGCGTCCTTATTAGGTTTGGTAGCACCAACAGTTGTGCCAGTTTTGTCCAAACATGTGATGTACTAAATATGACAACAAAAATAAATCATGATAAACAATTACAGTGATATTATGTTATGATTTGTACATATATTAAAATAGTTAAATTGTATTATGAAAATGTGAACGATTGTGAGCCAGTAGCGACCAAGGTAACATTTCTATCGTGCTCGGTATGTTTACCTCAACAGCACTAATTAATAATGGACGCCATGTTATGGTATTGAATTTCATGAATAAAACAAAGCCTAAATACTATAGTTTTACCGTAGGATATGAGGAGTTAAGCCCCACATTATGATATAATTCGGACAGTAATATTGTTTATACTTAAGCATAATTAAGTACCTATTATGTCAATATACATATTTAACATTATAACTGCGTAAGTAACTTACCTAATCAATATCGTGTTTATTAAAAATTAAAAAAGCCAGTAAAAAAATAATTGTGATTAAAAAGATTAATACAAAATAATATTCATAAAATGTATTAAAACAATATAGTAAGGTTTATTGCATACTTATGATATCTACAAAATAGTATTGTGCATTCTAAATATTGTAAAAAGTGGATAATATTCAATATTAGTATTACTCATTACTCATTATTAATCGTTGGTTTATATATTTTTTTTCAATTTTACTGTTAATTATATCTTAGAACTTAAACCAGTCAAACTTACTTGAACTACAGATAACAACACAATCGCTGATATAAAAATCTGTGTTGAAATCATTGTAAATTTGTTTAATGTAGGTAGTATACAAATGTAATTAAATCTACAACTGACAGCAAAGGGCGACCAGTCTAGGATTACAACGTATTTATGAAACTGTTTGATACTACGATGAGTAATGTCAATTTATTACATTCCATAAAAATGTCATAGATCTAAAGGATTCGTGTTATGTTAATCACAATTATAATTATTATTGTTAAAAAAAATGTAAATTTCAAAAGAGTTATTTTATAAATATTTTTTTAATATATTATTCTATTCAATATAGGTATTGTTATAATTATTATAACACTCCCATATTTTATACGGTATGATACAAGTTCTAAAAAATATGTTTTAAAAACATTTAAAATTGTTCATTATGTAACTGAGATAGGTATATAATTATATGAATTACGTATATTCAACTACTTTGTTCGTTTTGCAATCAACGATAATTGTATATTTATCATCGATAATATATTGAATAGAACACAATATAGTTTAAATAAAACACATTTTCGGCACCAATAGAAAAAATATTGAACTGACAATAAAGTAAGTACTTATTTTTCGTACGAGGGTGATCATAAGCTCGGCTCGGCAATGACAGGTAAGTAATGAAAACGTCAATAATAAACTACGCTCCACTTTTCGTAAATTTGATAGCTGGGACCTGATTTTTCTAAATTAGGTACCTAGCTACATATTATCATACATTATAGCAGAAAGTACCGCGTTGTAGTAGAAATTATAATATACAAGCACTATAGTGGCCTGCCTACCTTATCTCCTAACCTAACCTAACCAGTTCGGACTTATCTAGATACAATAAAATTATCCAGATGAATATCTAGATAATTATTTGTTCATCTTTTATTTTATCTAGGTAAATGGTTACAAGGTATCTAAACGTTCATCTTAGATAATTTTTTTACTAAACTAAATTAATTCATCTAGATACATTTTTTATTGATAAAAATCGCGAAATTGTACAAACGCATTTTAAATATTTATACAGATTCTCAAACCAAGTTTATGGTTTATAAATAATGTAATTATTTTTATTTATATCATTCTTATTATTATGTTCCTAGTGCCTAACTAGAGTATACATAAATTTAAAAACCATTAGAAAAAAATTGTATCTTTTTTTTTATCTAGGTAGATAAAAAAGTATTTATCTTTATCTAGATAAAAATAATACTTATCTAATCCGAACACTGCCAAACCACCACAGATTATATGAAAACAGATTGTGCACTTAGATGTAAGTATGTAACCACGATTTAAGATATACTTAAATATATCTTAAATCATGGATGTAACCAAAAGCTGGGCTGATATGATCTTCGCCAAGATCTCCACCGAAATCAGTGCGCCCATAGACTTATAGAAATAGACAGAACATTTGTCCCGAGGACTGGGAGACGTAATCGTTCTAAACGGTTTAAGAGAGATATAGCATGGGTGTTATCATAAGAGTCAGAGAAATGGCACTGTTTCAAGGCACTGTTTGCTTTAATAGCGACCGATTCTCGTAACAACTAACAAACTCTACCCACTTGCACGCGTTATCATACCTACCTAACCTGACCTAACCTATACCTATGTATAAGTCTATGATTTAAACGGTTTAAAACTATTTAATGTTCATCATATAATCTAGCGATTCTCATTGATCGAACGACCACTACCCCATAAATGTGTAGCCGACAACCGGCGATAAATTAGCGTTAGGAATACCAATTTTAATAAAATAATATCTAATATCAAAGTGTCGGCGAATGTGATAATATTGATTTTGGCGGAACCAATCAAAACACCATATTCATTTCTCTATTGCGTCATAGGAAGTGCACTATCAGTTTTCATATAATCAGTGGTAAGACGTACGGTCGGCAGAAGGCTGAGACACGATCCAGTATATATTGTCGGCGTATCATAGGAAATTGAAATACAAAAGAAAACCAACACGATAGAGAATAAATATAAAAACTCTGCAACGTTGCCATTTTCAACTGTATGCAAAAATATTTATTTAAATAATTATAATGATTCAAAATATAACATAGCAAATATAATATACATAATAATAATAATAATAAAAATTCTTAAAAAAATAATTAAGAATCTATATATATTAAAAATCGTTAATAAAACAATATTTATTAAAAAAATCTCAAACAGAATAATTAAAAAATGTGTATTTATTAAAAAATCTTTAAAAAAATCATTAAAAAATCTGTATTTGATAAAAAAATCTATATTTTATAAAAAATTCTTTAAAAAATGTGTACTAATTAAAAAATCAATAAAAATTTCTTAAAAAATCATTAAAAAATGTGTATTTATTAAGAAATCTTAAAAAACAATAAATAAAAAACTAAATTCGATAAAAATTGTTTAAAAAAATCATAAAAAATGTGTATTTATTAAAAAAATCATTAAAAAATCATTAAGAATCTATATTTATTAAAAAAAACCAATAAAAAAACGTAAATAAAACAATATTTATTAAAAAAAATCTTAAAAAATCTCAAACAGAATCATTAAAAAACCTACATTTATTAAAAAAACCTTTAAAAAATGTGTATTTGATAAATAATCTATATTTTATAAAAAATTCTTTAAAAAATGTGTACTTATTAAAAAATCAATAAAAAAATCAATAAAAATATATTAAAAAAATCATTAAAAAATGGGCATTTGATAAAAAAATCATTAAGAATCTATATTTATTAAAAAAACCAATAAATAATCGTTAATAAAACAATATTTATTAAAAAAATCTTAAAAAATCTCAAACAGAATCATTAAAAAACCTATATTTATTAAAAAAATTTTTAAAAAATTGATAAAAAAATCTTAAAAAAAACATTAAAAAATGTGTATTTATTTAAAAAATCATTAAAAAATGGGCATTTGATAAAAAAATCATTAAGAATCTATATTTATTAAAAAAACCAATAAAAATCGTAAATAAAACAATATTTATTGAAAAAATCTTCATTTGATAAAAAAATCTAAATTTTATAAAAAATTCTTTAAAAAATGTGTTCTTATAAAAAAATCAATAAAAAAATCTTAAAAAAAATCATAAAAAATGTGTATTTATTAAAAAAAAATCTTAAAAACAATTAATTTGACATTTAATTTAATTTGTATTTGATAAAAAACATCATTAAAAAATCATTAAAAAACCTATATTTATTAAAAAATTTTTTAAAAGATGTGTATTTGATAAAAAAATCTAAATTTTATAAAAAATTCTTTAAAAAATCAATAAAAAAATCAAAAAATCATTAAAAATTGTGTATTTATTAAAAAATCTTAAAAATAATAAATAAAAAACTAAATTCGATAAAAAAATTGTTTAAAAAAATTATAAAAAATGTGTATTTGATAAAAAATCTATATTTTATAAAAAATTCTTTAAAAAAATGTGTTCTTTTAATAAAAAAATCAATAAAAAATATCTTAAAAAAATGTTAAAAAATGTGTATTTGATAAAAAAATCTTCAACAATTAATTGAATACTACAACAAATAATCCAAAGCTTCAACAATTTATTGAGTACTTCAACAATTAATTGATTAGTACAACAATTAATCCAAAGCTTCAACAATTAATTGATTACTTCAACAATTAATTTGATTACTACAACAATTAATCAAAAACTTCAACAATTAATTTGATTACTTCAACAATTAATTGATTACTTCAACAATTAATTGATTACTTCAACAATTAATTAGATTACTACAACAATTAATTTGATAACTACAACAATTAATTGATTAGTACAACAAAATATAGATTTTTTTATCAAATAAAGATTTTTTTAATAAATATTGTTTTATTTACGATTTTTTATTGGTTTTTTTAA
>NC_042494.1:73010683-73011195 GCF_005508785.2 Acyrthosiphon pisum | reverse complement strand
TTAACATATTAACATCAGCGTGTTTAATATATTGATTTTTTATAATTGTATTAATACATAATATATTATTATCTATATATTAGTTGATAAAAAGAAATAAAGCTATCGGTTTCAAATAATTTCAGTACTGGATCCAGATAATTTAAGTACCGGAAAGTATAATAATTTTAAATATCTAACCGGAATGCGGGTTTAATAGTACGAGAAATATTAGAAAATTCATAATTGTTATGATCATAGTACATAGTTTATACTTTATACACAAAAAAGTAATACCATTAAATTATGATAGATAAAATATAAATATATAAATTCAACCGATGGTAAAACTCTCCCAAGTCTACTCCAGTACTACCTGACGGGACCATGTAAACTCTCCCGAGTCTACTTCAGTACTACTAAGCTAGGGGAGCATGGGGCATTATTTGTGTTACACAGTTAGTAACACTAAAATAATTCAAAAAATATATAATATAAAATAAAAGTAACAGTATAATCAAAAAACACATAGG
>NC_042494.1:72997618-73010583 GCF_005508785.2 Acyrthosiphon pisum | reverse complement strand
CCAGCTTTGATAACTATACTGTAGTACGTGTACCTGTCTGTTCATTTTTTTCAATCCACTAAATCCACTTTATTGATAATTTTAAATATACGTTTAAAAACAGCTAATACCTATTATAATATAATAATAATATGATCATGTTCATGGTCAAGGATTTCGAATGCTGACCAATGCAGACATGCAGCTGATGTTTTCGTAAGTGTTAAAAATATGTAACGCATACGAGAAAGACTGAAAGAGTCAATCGCTATATTCATTCCGATTCCTAAATGTTAATTTTCAGATATCCAATATAGTTAGGCACCAACCTATCAATCATTTGCTGATAATTAGGGCTCGGAAGTTGATGACCTTAAAAACAATAAAAAATCACCTAAAAAAAAATGCAAATGTGACATAAAAATGACAAAAAATGTCCTTAAAAAATGACCTAAAAAATTGCAAATATTAGTTTTAAACTAATAAAAATACATTTTTTTAAAAATATTTTACTTTATTTTACTATAAAATTCTATATAAATTTATCAAAGCTTCGAATTGCTCAAAATATTACAAAAATGTCCTTAAAAAATGAAATAAAATAATAAAATGTAGGTATAATAATTATTCACTACAACACGACTACGACAAATGTAATCGGCGAGATAAAATCGGATAGGTACTAACTTAGTCCGTGGTAATTTCCAAGTTTTAAGTTATCGGCATAATAGTCGACAAGAAACAATAAGAAGTGAACTAGCGTGAAATCAGTAAAAATAACGAAAAATGTGGGAAAATGACCTAAAAATGTCAAAAAATGACTTAAAAAGTAATCAACACCAAAAAATGCAAAAAAATGCAAAATAAAATTTAGTTATTCAGATTCACATGCTAATAAAACACATTTGTGGCCAGGAGAGCATCGTCTAAAAAGTTCTAAAAAAAAATGCAAAATGCATCAACTTCCGAGCCCATTAACCTCTTAAAATATTATATTATCAGTAATATTTTAAGAGGTTAATGAAAAAAAAAAATATTACAAAATAAGTTTCCAATTTCGTTTCCGCAACAGCATAATAATTATTAAAACAAGTACCTATATTATTATCCACGGGAAATGTGTGCTACTGGGACACTTGCGAGTGTATGTTAGTCATAATATGGGTATAATTATCGTATGCACTGATAAAAACCCCACAAAAAAACACCATAAAACCGTATTACGCGACGTAAACTGTACAGTCGATGATTTTATTCATATATTTTTCATTGTTTGAATACAATTACAGAACAGTTTAATCTTAAAAGTTTGACGACAAAATGATTTTCAAGCGAATTTTGATAACGATGATTGTCATAATTTCTTTGATCCAAGTGAGTTTCACCTATGGTAGCAATAACACTGTTTTCCGACGTTAATATTTTGACTTACGTGGCACTTTTGTCTTGTAGAAATATGTTAACTTACAAAAGTGTAAAGGATCTCATATTATATTGTCTAAAAATTATTAAGTTACATTTTAGATTCTGCGTGGAGCATTAAAATATTAAATGTATGGATTTTACAATGATATGTGTTTTTTTTTTTATTATTTGTGATGAGTGATGACAGACAACTTTTGGGACAATAAATATGTTTCGATTTTCTTCAACAGCATTTTTTCTGGTAAGAAAATGAATCTAGTTGCTACTTGTAGGGGGGGGGGGTCAAAGTAAAAAATTCGCAATAGTTTTAAAAAGCGTCACCCAAAATAAACAAAAAATTAAGAAAAAACTGATAATTTTGCAAAACCAGTTTTCGAAAAAATTAATCTAGGTACATGACATTTTCACAAAATATTTATATTATCAATTTATATGCACCATAAAACAAATAAAATATGGAAAAAAAATACAAATTAGAGAAATCCTATGATTGAGCCCTACTAACTGAAGTTATTAACTTAGGTTATTTTTTTTTGAAAGACTACGTTAAATTTATTATTTTTATTAATAGTCCATTCAACACTTGGGAAGTATAGCATTTAATATTTACAATACAATATAGAAATACATTGAGAAATACACATTGAAAAACAGAAGAATTAATGCTAACTTTTTGATGCTCCTGATTTATTAGCTAGGGTTAGGTTTAAGGTTTCCAGTATCTACTAGCTTGGTTAAGTTAGTTTTCCCTATTCCATGTCCCAATGTGCTCGAATAACTATTTATACAACAACCACGTCTCGCGAATGATGCAGTTAGCCAATGAGGCCCTTCACTCATAAACTTTTTTTAATTAAATTGTTTTACCTATATTGTTTTGACTACTTTAGGTATACCTATAATATTATGTGTTGTGTTTTATAATGTCCATAAAGGCCCGTCTCATCAATTTATATAACTAACTAAATAAATAAATATATATAATTAATACAATGAAACCTCGGTATCGCAAAGTCTCAATGGACCAAAAAAAATATTTGATGTATAAAACCTTCAAGTTATCGGAGTTTGAGATACTGAGGTTCCACTGTATTGATTTCCTATTATAACAATAAAATAAGTTTTTATTTGTTTTTCCTACAAAAACAATTATTTGTATGCTCTATTCAGAATAGGAAGGGTACCTGGAAGCTGACTTGTGCGCATGTGCGTGGTTTCGTTCCGAATACCGAACCTAGAGGTTGACTTGGTGGGAGAAGCATCAGACGCCGCCGGACGAAAACTGGTTGCCACACCGTTACCTTTCATATTCTGAATAGAGTCTAGATATGAGTTTAAAAAAATATTTTAAAAGGGGCATATATTAAGCAAAATAATAATTTAAAGTGACTATAAAATTGATACACTTTTTAGTCAATTTATTATATTATAAAGATCAATTTAACTCGTTAAGTTAGGAATTAATAGAAAAAAAAACTAACTCTTTAAGTAACTTAGTCAAAAATAACTTAACTTTAATTTTTTAACTCACCTCGCAAACTTAATTTGCTGAGTTTCTGAATTCAAAATCTAAATTTGAGCTATACGCCTATTAAATACTATGATTCTAGAACAAGTGTACTAAAATATGCGTATGTTGATAAAGTATTATTCCTAGTTCCAACTATATATATAATGAACTTCCGAGAGCGGTGTTATAGTCAGCAAAATACTAATATTTGCACATCATTGAGTATTTTATGATAAAATTTCAATATAAACTTCAAAATGTGGTAATTCTTTTCATTCGTATATTATATATACGAAATTATCATATTAATCTGATAATTACACTAGCTAAATTCTCACTCAGGTTTACTTTATTAAAGAATAAAAAATAATATTAATGATTTACTTTTAATGAAAATGTTTAGTTTATAACTTGTCCTGAAACTAATCCAAAAGACCCAGCTGTTACTAAACCTGGAGTTAAGTCAAAAGGGCCAGCTAAATCTAAATCTGCAACTACAACCACTGAGTCAACGGTAATATTATTATATTAAATAAACAGCATTTAATTTTGTAAAAAAATGATAGGTAATTCACAATTGCATAATATTATAATTGATAGATGTATAATTAGTTTAAGTCGTTATGTTCTGGTCAAATTTGTTTTGATAAAAGAACCGAAAGTAAATGCTTTGTATAATTTATACAATTTAATAGATTTATGAATGTTTCAAATAATATTATAAAATTGGTAAGGTAATATGTACTACGATGACTAAATAATAAAAAATATTAAATAAATGTTAAAATATAGATTTCTAAACATATGTTTAAAATACCTTATATTATCCTCGTTGTGTTCGTCCGTCCATTAGTCAAGGCTGGGCATTAATGAGTTAAAAATTAAAATTAAGTTAAAACGTTAAGTTAATTTTAATTAAGTTAATTAACTCGTTACTTTTTTTTTCAAATTAACTTTTAATTTAATAAGTTACTTTTTTTTTCAAGATTAACGTGTTAACTTCAAGTTAATTTTATTTCAAAAATATCTAAATTAAGTTAATTTTCGTCCGAAGAATAATGCAAATTTTTGAATGTGTTTTTACTTTGATGTATCATTTTAAATTTCCCCAGTAATTTTCTTGGACGTAAAGAAAAACGGAACTTTTCTCCTTTACGGGACACCCCTTTTTTTGGGTTTTTTTTGGGGGGGACTTAGTCATTTTTTGGGTAAAAAAAATGTTGGTGAAATCAGAATTTGGCGCACGAAGTTATTCTCGAAGTTATAGCTAATTGAAGTTTTAACTTTATATAATAACCCTTAAATATCTATAATATTTCTCGCTACGCTCGCTCGGACATTAAAATCGAAAATATCCCCCTATTTGCCGTGTAAACCACCACTGGGCCACAACTGGGCCCGCTTGGAGACGCGACATTTATAAGTTATCAAACGTACCTATTATATACTAACTTTGAAGTGTCATAACTTCGAAACTAAGTCTGAGCCCCAAATTCTGACTTCACCATCGTCTTCAGCGTACTTAACTACATAAGTATCAAAAAAAAAAAATAAATAAAGGTGTCCCGTAAAGTAGAAATATACCAGAAAAACTATCCAACAAACCATATTATGTGTCTGGAATTTTTATTTTTGCAAATTACCAAATTTTAACTTAACACTAAGTTAAGTTACTTTTTTTTAAATTTAACTTTTAACTTAACGAGTTAACGAAAAAAAATACGAGTAACTTTTAACTTAACTTAACTTAATTATTTTAAAATAACTTAACTTAACGAGTTAAAAAAAATCGTTAACTTGCCCAGCCTTGCCATTAGTAATCTGTACATAGTTACAATTATTGTTGATTTTTATTTATTTATTGCAAGTACATAGTTACGATTATTAATAGGTATAATATATTGTTGTAAATATTCAAATTTATCGGAGGTACGAGTTATTGTGTTACAAATTTTAAAATCTATTTGGTTTATTGACTAATTGTACACATAGCTACACTTTTTGTCTTCGCCTCCTCTTCCTCGGTGTTAAATAATACAAGTCATATTGTATTTTTAGGTTTAAAATATAAAATATGACATATAATTATATAAATTAAAATATTAATTTTGCATAGCATAACATTATAACGATATTAGATATATTTGTCTATACATTTTACATTTTATATTTTCCCGGTTTAAATATTTTTAAAGTTGTTTTCTTACCAACAGGAAGTAGGAATAAACCCGGACGAAGATACCGCGAAGATACCAAAAAAATCAACAAGCCTACGTCATAAATTCATTATTAAGCCTATAAAATCGATATTTTGGCCTGTACGATTCTTATGGGGAAAATTTAAGAACTTCAAGAATAAAGGACAAAATAAAAACAAAAAAGTAAAACCAGGAAAACCTATAGTATCCGAATCTAGCGAAGAGTATGTAGATGAAAATAACAACGAAGTCTAATACTTAGTATATTGTTGTCGAGGAATGAATTACGGTGTAAATTAAAATCTAATTATACGTTTCTCATGTAACGATTTGTTTTTATTGATAACAATACCGTACCCATTGCGAGTGCTTGCTTAATAAAATAAAGACAAAGACAACAACAAATTCAATGAGTAGAGTGTTTTGGTATGTTCTGTACCCCCCGCAAATCTCATAAACCCCATTACCCCGCCCAGCCTATGATTCGATCTATGCTATTACGAACGTGCCCGGCCTTGCCCCCCCTCCCATCCACGTCTATCACGTACGTGCACGGCCTTACCCCTCCCCCTCTTATCCTTATCTATCACTTACATGCCAGGCCGTGCCCATCCCTTACCATCAATGTATATCACTCACATCCCTGCATACTCCGCCTATCCTATAGCTCTATACTATCACGAACGTGCCTGGCCGTGCTCTCCCCTCTCATCCATGTCTATCACATACATACCTACATATCTAATTAATTAATTATTTAAATAATATACAAACGTTTGATACGTATGATTAAAATATTACATAAGAATTAATAATATCCTTAACTATCAGTTAAATGATATTATGAAATGTGAAAGTATACAACTTATAATTGCTATTTAATGATTGTCATGTAGTAAACAATCCCATTAACCCTCTATCATCACAATATTTCGGGGAAAAATAAAGCATAGTGTGGTCTACAATATCGTCAGTAGTGAATAGTGATACAAACACTGAACCATCAAGTCGTTTTGCTCCATGCTTAAAATAATTTTTACACTATTCAAATAAATTAAAATTTATACGTGTTTCTAAACATGGGCGGTTCAATCGTGGATAATGCAGCTATATACAAGAAAACCTTTACATATATACCATCAACACCGCCTTCAGAGCTCATCCATCAGAATCGATTCTACTAACTATACCTTCAACTTCGTGAAACGTAAGTTTATACATATTGGGGTCGATCCGAGTAATATGTTTAGAGTAATAGTACATAAAATAACACCATCACGTTATATTAATATTTCAACTGAGTTTCTAAAGCAGATATTTTCACTGATGGGTAATATACTAATATCTTATCATTTATGTTAGAACAAACAGGAAAATATAAAATAATCATATTTCTAGAGACAGAGCATTTAAAATTATCTAGCATGATGTATAGTGGTGAAAACAAATTAATTATAGAGTCTAAGATACACGTTGGATGTCAAATTCTTTTAAATCATACAGAACTCGTACGACTTCAATACCTAGAATGGTGTATTTTTGAAACGATTATACGAAAATCTACTATCATGCAACCAATCATCTTAAATCAATTTGAAATATTTACCGAATATCTCGATAGAGAACTTATCAAAGTGAAATCATCGCCAAGAATGAGTGAAGAAATTATTATATTTATTAAAAATATAGGTGATGATCATCTTATTACAAGCAGTCAAAAACTTGATATTAATTTCATCAGTCAACTCAAAATGCTAGCATTTACACAATTAGCAGAACATTCAATACAACGATGGAATAGGGAAAATATGTCACCAGAGGTAAGTTAAAAAATATATTTATACCGCATATGAAAAAATAATTAATGTATCGATTATTTTAGTTATTTGATGGAAATGTAGAAATTATTTCACCAACCTCACCACCAAACATCAAGACAGATAATACATCTGATACACAAAATGAGGAGGAGGATATTTTCAAAGCAAAGGTAATTTATAAAATAATAATAAATATATAATTGTTATACATAATATATACTTTTTTTTTCAGTCATATGATTCAATTCAGGATATACTACAATCATTTGATGTAAACGATGGTCCTGACTTTTTCAAAACGCAACCCACACCTCTCCATCATCAATCAACGTATGCTACGTTCCCAAAGCCATTGCACAGAATAAAAAAGAGTAAACTCTTTTAAATAGTTGTAATGAATTAACAATGTATGTGAAATAAAAAAGACATGTTATTATATTATATATGTTTTCAAATAATATTAAGTTTTACAATCAATATTTACAATGTTCTTACTTCACCATTAAATGGATTATAACTTATAATATATAATTACATATATAATATAATAACATGTCTTTTTTATTTCACATACATTTTATTTCACTTATAATTTATAAGTTATAATTTGATCGTGTAAGATTAAACAATATGCTGAAGTAGATGCTGGAAACGCTTCTTCGGTCTCAATCTCAATTCTAAGGTCGATAGTCGAAATTTTCGCATTATCATTCTGTCTACTCATATCAACAACAAAAAAGTATCACCGATTATAGTTACTATAATCGGTGATACTTTTTTGAAATCCGATCGAATTAATAGAGGTGTAACATTATCACGACCATAGTAGGATTACTGGAACTCGGCATATGCACGGTAAATGAGCCATCTTGTTCTTAGTAAAGTCACTTTGAATATCCCTTATAATATTGTTATAAGGGAATAACTTCTGAGTTTAAATAAACCTTCAAATTTTTGATTTTACAGTGATCAAAACATGACATTGCTTTACTCGTACTGTTTTTCGTATCAGTTTGAATTCCGATTACAGCATACCGTGGATTTCTAATTTGTTAGATGTTTTTACTTTCCACGAATGCGAAGTGTTTTGAGGTATAAATGGATATTCACACAATTCCCACGATCTAAATGCACATTTCAGAGGTTTCTGATGGTTTACTACTTTCAACAGCTGTATTTTTTCTTTATCACTAACCTTGACTATAGGCATTCTCCACGATATTTTAGTGATATTTATTTTAACATCTTTTAGTTTAGGTGCGTCTGCGACAACTAGATCTTTTTTATACTGCTTAATCGCATTTGTATCTAACGACGTTCTATTTAATATCAGTTGTTGATTACATGTTGTTTATTAAAATACGTTTATAATCTTCACAAAACCCAACAAATTTTTGAGATTAATGCATCCGTTTAACACACCGCTCTCGATAAAATCTATATTAACAATTTTAATATCATCATCCCATGCAGCGTTGTAGTGTGAAACAATGTCTGATTTATTATACGAACAATATCCTTTCAATGTTGAAGTTATGCCAGGGTTGGCGAGTTTCTGAATTTGAATCCCATTCAGCTCATATTTCATTTCAGAGAAAATAAATGCTAGTCCATTGTTTATAAATCTAATGTCATCTGTCATATCAACAGGCTTGGTTTTTATACCCTCGATATAGATGTAACTTTCACATGGTAGAGTATACGACTTTGTGTTATGTAAAGCGATACGCACTTCATCGTTATTAGAAAGGGTAGATGTCGAATAAGGGAGAAAAGAATGATAATCAATTTGAGTTATTCTGTAATCATCGACATATTCACCCGATACATCTAAATACATATCATCCGTGTTAAATAGCGTTTTACGAACGGAGAAAAGTTAAATTTTCGGCTGTTAGGATACCTCCTACTTTATAGTATTTCAAATATTTTTTCTTTAGAGTTGTTGACTTGATAATGTCTCTACAGGGTTTTTCGTATACCCGACTATTTATATTATAAAACTGTGAACCCATTATATCATAAGTCTTTAATTAATAATTGTATTGATACCGGCTCTCCACGTAGATCGATTAACTCGTTATTCTGATTTTTTAATATTATCTCTGCATGAACAGTGAATAGATGAACAGTTTATGGAATAAGAAACCAAATGTGTTGGAATTTCTATCACTTTATAACCTGGAGGTACATTCGGATAAAATTCGTATATTGTATGGCACTGCTTTCCGTTATTGAATGAGCCCATGACTAAGTTTGATTCGATATATATTATACAGTTTGTTTTTGTAATATTTACCAACTTTTCCGATTGATGTTTAACATTAGCATCATATGTACGTTTTTCAAAACCTAACAACTCACCGATATTATTAGGCATAGACAAATCTATAGATTCGCTACACAACATTTCGCATTTTAACGTATTATTATTACCCTTCAACTCGAACGATATCTTGGAATCAGTTAGTATATTATGCTTTATTACCGCTTCAATTTCAGTCAACTCATAAGAGCTTGCGGGTAATGAGTAGATGCGAGACGTTGTACCTCCCATATGATTCTTATTAATAAACCCTATTTGATTACACTTACTGTTTAATGTTTATATTAGGAATAGAATTGTTTGTCTGAAAACCTAACAGACAGATCTTAGCATTTTTACTGACTTCTATCAGTGGGAAAAAGTCGCAAAATAATTCACTGGAGTTATAGTGTACATGATAAAAATCTTAGACACAAATTACCGCAGTTTGTTGTATTGTACCTATTTCTGATGTCTATCGTAATTATATGTATGTGTCCGAAAAAAGTTTGCTATGCCTCAATAGAAATTGATGAACACCGACGTACGGTGTTGGAAATTCACGGAGAACACAAAAATCATTTCCAATTGACGGATTTGGAGATAGAAAAACACGAAGTAAGTCCAAATAAGAATTATAAGTTAATCGGTGATTTGACAAGGTTTATTTAAATATTAATGTCTATAAAAATTGTTCACTTGATTAAAAACTTAAAAATGTAATAAAATAAAGTCCCTTGTAAGTTTTTAACAAAATTAGGCATGACAAATTACTTATAAATCATGAACATTTGAAAATTATTTTGAGTTAGAAATACATAAAAATGTTCTTTTTTTATCTAAGATTTGAAAATCAAATACATGTTCCTTGTAAGTTTGTCTACTTTTATCAAAAATAATTGTCTACCAGAAAATTTGATAAATGTTGTCAATATTTGAACTTTAAATGCTAGTTGAACAAAAACTTGTGCCTGTGTATATTAAATTATTCATTATCTATATAATATTATATGTGTCACCAATACGGGTGACGGACGCGCAATACGACGAAGTTCCGTATTCCGTGCAAACAAAACGGACTGACAACACACCCGCACAACAACGAATTATTTGTTCCACTGACCCCGCGCATGACACGAAAGACCTCAGAGGGAACCTGTCCCCCAACGTATTAAATTTAAAAGGCCTAACGAAAGTCGGTGATACTGCTATGGGCCCGAGCACAGAGATCAACTTGGCCAACGGACTAGTGCAAGCCACAAAACTATAATCGGACACAAAAACGCGATCTAACTTGTCGCAAAAACAGCATAACGATTGGATGCGACACACGCACGGTCTGCACGCATCGAGCGTACGGAAAAAACAAAGATTTAGGTCATCGCGCGAAAAGCTGTCTCGCGGGCCGGTTGCCACGAGGCGTAATAAAATCGGTGGCAAGTTCGAACATACTCCTCCATGGGAGGAGCAGCATATGTTTTTTCATAGCCAAAAACAACCCACTGTTCAAGGGGAATACTTAAACGATGACCTACCAGCCGCACCGCATGTAGACTGTGGGGCCAAGTCGGTGGAGCTGATAGTCTTTGTACATTGTGAAAGATTTATAATATAGGTAAGGGACATTTTAAATAATAAGAGAGTAGGTTAGGGTATCATGATTATAATATGTATTTTACATGTTGCAGTGATTTGCAATAATAATATTAATAAGGAACAATTACAATTTTAATAATATAATTTTACATGAGTGAATATTGATATTTAGGCATTTATATAAAGAATAAATTGGTGGCACATGGCTGGTGCACAATATATATAATGTGTTTTACACATTAAGCTAATATAATAATTTGGGGCACATAGCAAAATGCATAGTATAACAAAAATATACAGTTTTATAGGAATATTTGGGGGGGGGGGGGCAGCAATAATCGCAAGTTTAATTATATATTTTACCCATGGCCTGGTCGGCGCTAAAGCAAGGCGATCGGGGACCGGCTGTGCCGTCTAAGGACATTCTTTTTATGGGATATACATCATAATCAATCTACGTGTATATTATAGTACATTAGATTAAACAAGTGGCTATCTGGTTTTAGATATACCCCTAGTATGTTATATTAATTTCTGTCCAAAATGCGTGTATAACTAAACATTAGTTCTACATGCATTTTGGAGTCTAAACTGAACATAACGGAAGGGGCCACAAATCTGTATTATTTTACGTATCAGTTGTGTAACCAGTATATCTTTAATCGTGATAATAATGTAAGAACCTATTAAGTAATATAATCGGTTTGGGGAAGAGCTTTGTGCCTTTGATATATAGTGTATTTTGTAACAGGCCAAAATTCTATGACGTTACAACCTATTTTATATAAATCAAAAGGCCGAAAAACCAAAAAAATAACATATATTATAGAAATAAATAAGATAACATATATTATTTTCAAGTTATTGGTGGGTAATAATGCCACCACAAGTGTATTAGCAAGGTATTTAAATATAAGTTAGATACACACAATAATATTCATTGAGACTTCCAAACAGGAGTCTGTAAGATACGGTAACATTTACAAATAAATTTTATACTTCGAAAAATATGAATAGGTATCATATTTTTTTGTACTGGAGTCCACAATTCCATAAAAAAGGTGTTATTCCATAATGCAGAGTCCATAATGAATACCACTATTTTCCAAATTTGTATTATAAGTTAGAAAAAAAATCCGACATTCGTTAACAAATATAATTTGTATTAATCATTACATACTGGAGGTCACATTTGTGGCGTATATCAAGACAGTATCAAAATATAATATTAAGTGAAATTCACATAATATGCCGCAGATACTTATACATATTTCATATAAATGAAAAGTTTGAAAAACCAAAAAAATAAATATACATGACTAAACAAAATTTATAGAATAAATAATAATTATGCAAAGTAAGTAGGTACATAATAATACAAAAATCATAATTAAATATATTACAAGTGTGGTTTGTTACAAAGTATTTAAATATAAGTTATTGGTGGGTAAACCGTGGACAAACACCACTCAATACATTTCGACTGAACATTATTATTTATTATCAACTATTCGCACACAGGTAGCGTGCCTACTCGCGGTCCCATCGTCGCGGAACGAAGCGAAGTACTAACGCGCGCATTGGAGGGGCACAACAGTATTGTCTATATAGAGTAACCTATTCATTTATTTATTTTATTTAATTTCATAAATATATCAATACTGGGATTCGTGTGGGGGCCCAGGAGTTCAGAAATACAATTACATATAAATTACAAGAACATTTTAGATTCTGAGTGGAACGATGAATGTATTGATTTTACAATGATGTGTGTTTTTTTTTTTTGTTTTTTATTTTTGTGTCTGTCATCACCTTTTAGGACAGTAAAAGTGCTTGGATTTTCTTCAACAGTACCTTTTCTGATAGGAAAGTGAATCTAGTTGGTACTTTGGGGGGTCAAAAGTAAAATTTTTCCAATAGTTTTCAAAAGCACCGTGAAAAACAAAAGAAAAATTAAGGAAAAAAGGGAATTTTTACGCAAAATCTGTTTTCAATAAAATTGATTTTGGTTTTTGGTGTAACTTTAAAACGAATGACTGTAGATACATGAAATTTTCACTGGGTTGTTTATATTTCCATTTTATATACATGATAAAATTTTCAAAATATTTTGATTTAATTTGAGCTGTTTA
>NC_042494.1:72994081-72995187 GCF_005508785.2 Acyrthosiphon pisum | reverse complement strand
TTATAAAAAAAAAACTGTGACTAACCGATTTTTAATATTTTTCATCTGCCTTTGGAAACCAATATACTAAGGAGCCTTTCTATTAAATTTTCAAGCTTTTTTATCCCAACAAATAAAATTTTATTGATATTTTTAGAAAAAAAAACTAAAAAAAAATGGAAAATGAAAATGTCCGTAAAGAGCTCAAAATAAATCAAAATATTTTGAAAATGTTATGGTGTATAGAAGATGCTAAGATAAACATTCAGTCAAAATTTCATGTGTCTACGGTCATTTTTTTTAAAGTTACACCAAAAACCAAATTCAATTTTGTGAAAAATTGATTTTGCGTAAAAATTCCCGTTTTTCCTTAATTTTTCTTTTGTTTTTCACGTCGCTTTTGAAAACTACTGGGAAATTTTTACTTTTGACCCCCCAAAGTGCCAACTAGATTCACTTTCCAATCATAAAAGTTACTGTTGAAGAAAATCGAAGCAGTTTTACTGTCCTAAAAGGTGATGACAGACACAAAAAAAAATAAAAAAAAAATAAAAAAATAAAAAAAAAAATAAAAAAAAAAACACACATCATTGTAAAATCAATACATTCATCGTTCCACTCAGAATCTAAAACGTCAAATTGATGTATCTATTAGTTTGAAAATTCAGGAGATAAAATCTAAAAAAAAGGTGGATAATTATGTATAAATGATATACAAGTAAAAATAAAGGATTCCAAAGAAAAAAAGGTAAGCAAGTGGGTATTGTATAGGAAAATCTGTTCTTATAAAGGTAAATAGGTTATATATAAATTAATTTATTCTCAATAATATCATCAAATATACTTAGTAATATCATAGGCTGACAGATCGTTTTCGCTCAAAATCGTTTTTTTTTATACAATGATATTATATCATTGAATTCAAATTTCAAATTTAGCTAAAACGATTATAATATTGGTAGTATACATACGTATCATGTAAAAAAAACTGACATCGTTTAAAAGTTATATTTTTTTAACTATAGGTATTTATAATATTATGAAAAATTTGTACTTTTGGCGCACATGTGGGTTGAGTATAATTATATGTGTAAACATGTTTGTGCACGGAGAGTTCACACTCAAGG
>NC_042494.1:72993629-72994031 GCF_005508785.2 Acyrthosiphon pisum | reverse complement strand
TTTAAAATTGAATAATTATTTTGTAGTTAAAAATGTATAAAATATTAAACTTTTATATCTAAGGATTGAAAATTTAAAACAAGATTTCACGTAAATATTTAATTCTGTTACCAAAAATTCTAAGAAATACATAAGCACAGTTTATTTTTATAGTCATTTTAAGTTCAAATTTGGACGAAATTACATATTAAAAAACCTGGAATAACTATTTTAGTTATTTTGTTATGATTGTATAATATTATTTGTGGGTACTTGAAACTTCTAAAGTATACTATTATATTTCTATGATAGTACCACGGTTTGTTGTTGATGTATAACGCGTTACCTAATGGATATTGTGATATGATTAATTTGGAATTTATTATTGATACCTATTATAGGTCAATTTTTTTTTAATACTAT
>NC_042494.1:72988607-72993168 GCF_005508785.2 Acyrthosiphon pisum | reverse complement strand
CGGTTTGTTGTTGATGTATAACGCGTTCCCTAATGGATATTGTGATATGATTAATTTGGAATTTATTATTGATACCTATTATAGGTCAATTTTTTTTTAATACTATAGATAAGTATACCTATAATAGGTATGTCTAATACCTAGACTGACAAACCGTCTCCGCTCAGAATCGTTTTTCTTATACAGTGATATTATATCATTGAATTCAAATTTAATACTATCCATTATACAGTTACCCACTTGTAACCTACTGTACAGCAGAGTGACATCCACTTACCCACCTTTTTTAATTTTATTAAGAATATATTCCTTTCAAATTAATGTTTGTATCCTGGGTCTTAATGTCCATATTATAAAAAATTTTAATTTTAATATAAAAAACGTCAAATTGATGTATCTATTAGTTTGATAATTCAGGAGATAAAATCTAAAAAAAAGGTGGATAATTATGTATAAATGATATACAAGTAAAAATAAAGGATTCCAAAGAAAAAAAGGTAAGCAAGTGGGTATTGTATAGGAAAATCTGTTCTTATAAAGGTAAATAGGTTATATATAAATTAATTTATTCTCAATAATATCATCAAATATACTTAGTAATATCATAGGCTGACAGATCGTTTTCGCTCAAAATCGTTTTTTTTATACAATGATATTATATCATTGAATTCAAATTTCAAATTTAGCTAAAACGATTATAATATTGGTAGTATACATACGTATCATGTAAAAAAAACTGACATCGTTTAAAAGTTATATTTTTTTAACTATAGGTATTTATAATATTATGAAAAATTTGTACTTTTGGCGCACATGTGGGTTGAGTATAATTATATGTGTAAACATGTTTGTGCACGGAGAGTTCACACTCAAGGTAAAAAAAAAAATAGAACATCATAACGTTGTGGTACCTATTTTATAGTCACTAATAACTAACTGATTAATACATGTTAACTGTTGATATTTTGATTCTCTCTCCTTATTTTTTACTCTCGTGCCTAGGTTAAGTTTCAATAGTGAATTTTAAAAGACGCTGTGAAAATGATTGCCACACAAATTTTTACGGTTGTATTAATTTCTTTAGTCTATGTAAGTTTCACTAATTGTAATCATTATGTAAAATAATAATAATATAATAATAATAATAATAATAATAATAATGCTGCGATAATCTAATAATTATTTTTCGCTAATAATAACTTTATTTTCATTATTTACACAGCACAATCATCCTGTGTTCATCGGAATATTATATGAAATACATTTTCTTTGATCATTCTCACTGATGTATTTCTCTTACAGGAGTTTGCATTTGAATGAATCAGATCCCGTATCAGAACCTTCAAAATTTGAACTCCCAAAAACAACATAACACCAAACCATAAAACATTTAGGTTAACTAGAAAACCTAAAATTTTTCATAATAACAATTTCATATGAAACGTATTTTTGTATTTATTTCTTGTGTTTTAATTCAATATTTTAGTTTTAGTTTTTTAATAATTATTATTTTAGGCATACCTACTCTATATCATATTGTGATATGTTAGAACTTTTAAGTAAAATAAACGTTTTTAAATTTGACAACAATATAAATGGACATTTTATAATCACAATAATTTTTAATTATAGTTATGGTTAAATCAAATAACATTTCTGGAGTAGATATAATATTATACGAATAATTGTATTAATTAATTAAGTATAGGTACATTGTTATCAAAATAAAACTTTACCAGGACTACTTAAAACCCGTATTAACTCTTGTAGTAAAATAATTACTGGTTACGAGCACTAATGTTTGCTTTATCCAAATGTTTGAACATCATAATCCATTCAGCACCTAAAACCCAAATCAATAATTTAAGTTCAAACCATATAAGTAAAATCATTAAATTTGTTGCTGTATATAATGTATACAATGTCAATCTATTGTAGTTATAACGGATATTTGTTTTGTATATCTTTATAGCTTATAACCTGTCCAGCTACTGCAACTGGCGATGCAACGAAACCAAATATGAAACAATTTGCTGTTGTAAATAATAAACCAGAAGATCCAACCACAGTAGGTAATTTATTTGAATAAAGCAATAGTTTTACTATATTTTAAATTAATAATTATAAACTCCGTAATATTGAATCCAGAATAGACTTCCAAATTTTAACCAAATTGGTTTTATAAACTGGAATAAATGTATAAATTTAACATAACCTTTAAGATTCTAAATTTAGTGAAGAACTTACTATGCGATTTTTAAGGATTATTATTCATTGCACATCATTTAAAGTCCAATGGACGACGAATAATTAATAAAAATAAATTCTAGTGTTTGAATATCTACAGGTCGAAGAAGAATTGAATCAATCAGAGTCAGTGAAAACATCAGTTCCAACCAAAATTCGTCATGTGGTGACTAAATCCATTGGTTTATTTTTTTGGCCCTTAAGAAAATCGTGGAATGTAATGAAGAACGTAATCATTCCGTTACGTAAAAATATGTTCGAAAAACAAACGCCGACTAAGATTGAGAAAGATTAATAACGACATAGATGACGTGATTTAAAATAAAAATTATTCCAGTTTCAGTTATTTTACAGCTATATTAAAATCGTTATCATTTATTAAAAACAAACATATAATATTTTCTTTGTGACTATCAATTTGTCACTTCGTTACAAAAAATCACATAGACGAAAGTTTCATGATGAATCATTTATCAAGCTACGCACGCATAATAAAATTAATTTTACTTTGTAAGTTTATTTTTATAGTGTAGGTACATTATATTAATAAATACAATAAACAAAGGAAACAAATATTATTGCTTAAAGAAAAATGTGCGGATAAAAAAATCATGTACAATAATCATGGATATAATATTTAAGTTGAAATTCTGACCTTGTCTTACTGTTTTTGATATTTGATATTTTTACGTCCGTGAAGTTGGCCCACCCACCTTGGCTTAGCGGTTCAAAATCTTCACCAAAAGTTTGCGAGTTAATTGCGAGAATTTGCGAGTCCACTTTCAGAATTTGAGAGTAAGCCGTTTTAGAAATCAAAAAAAAAAAAAAATAGAAAAATTTATAAAGTAAGGACTCATATTTAAAAAATAAAACTACAATCTCCAGATTTTTAAACGGAAAAAAATATTTTCGATAAATAGTTAATTAGACAATGATTTTTATGAGTGCATCAGGTAATCAATGTTTGAAAAATTCAGCTAGAATTAAAATCATAAAAAAAAAATTGAAGGTGGGTGTGGCGCCCGCAGGCAAAAGATTTTAGAAAACAAAAAAAAAAAAATAGAAAAATGTATAAAGTATGGACTCATATTTAAAATTGAAAACTACATTCTCTAGATTCTCAAACAGAAAAAAACATTTTCGATAAATAGTTAATTAAACAATGATCATTATGAGGGCATCAGGTAATCAATGTTTGAAAAATTCAGCTAGTCTTAAAATCATAAAAAAAAAATTGAAGAATGGTGTTGGCGCCCGCAGGCAAAAGTATTTTAGAAATAGAAAAAAAAAATTGAAAAATGTATAAAGTATGGACTCATATTTAAAATTGCAAACTAAATTCCCTAGATTTTCAAACAGAAAAAATATTCCTAGTAATTAGCTCATTAAAGAAGGATTATTTATAGGGAACCAGGTTAACGATGTTTAAAGAAGTTAGCTAGACCTTAATTCATAAAAAAAAAATTGAAAGGCGGTGTTGGCGCCAGCAGGCGAAAGCATTCAAGTAACCAAAAAAAAAATTTAAAAAAAATTACACAGTAGGAACTCACATTTAAAAAATAAAACTACAATCTCCAGATTTTTAAACGGATAAAAATATTTTCGATAAATAGTTAATTAGACAATGATTTTTATGAGTGCATCAGGTAATCAATGTTTGAAAAATTCAGCTAGAATTAAAATCATAAAAAAAAAAATTGAAGGTGGGTGTGGCGCCCGCGGGCAAAAGATTTTAGAAAACAAAAAAAAAAAAATAGAAAAATGTATAAAGTATGGACTCATATTTAAAATTGAAAACTACATTCTCTAGATTCTCAAACAGAAAAAATATTCCTAGTAATTAGCTCATTAAAGAAGGATTATTTATAGGGAACCAGGTTAACGTTCTGGAAACGTGTCAACCTACTGATAGGCGTGAGAAACAAGGTAGTACAGTACTTAAAATATTATCTTTTGTTTTTATTCAATAACAAATAGTTTATTAATACTAACAAATCACTACAACATGATAAAAGGTATTACTATTATAAATATTATGTAAAACTGCTATTTATTAGCAGCAAGCTGCTGTTCCATTTTGAAATGGCTTGGATGTTATCTGTGGATTAAAAGAGTTTCACAGCGGTTTTCAGTGAACTCGACAATGCCCCTTGTATAGGCTCCCAAAATACACTAATGGGCTTTGTGATTAAATTACAAAAACGGGATGCCATTGACTTTTTTTCTGGAATCTCTTCATTCATCATTGCCTCTTGTTCCTGTTGGTGAGGACAAAATATAAATATAAAATAGTATCATTATGCTTTTGAAAGTC
>NC_042494.1:72987725-72988557 GCF_005508785.2 Acyrthosiphon pisum | reverse complement strand
TGACTAACGATTTTTAATATTTTTCATCAGCCTTTGAAACAATATACTAGGAGCCTTCTATTAAATTTTCAAGCTTTTTTTATAAAACAAATAAATTTTTATTGATATTTTTAGAAAAAAAACTAAAAAAAAATGTAAAATGAAAATGTCTCTAAACAGTTCAAAATAAATCAAAATATTTTGAAAATGTTATCGTGTATAGAAAATAGAAATATAAACAATCATTGAAAATGTCATGTATCTACGGTCATTTGATTTAAAGTTACACCAATAACCAAAATCGATTTTCTCGAAAACAGATTTTGCGTAAATATTCCCGTTTTTCCTTAATTTTTCTTTTGTTTTTCACGGCGCTTTTGAAAACTATTGGAAAAATTTTACTTTTGACCCCCCAAAGTACCAACTAGATTCACTTTCCTCTCAGAAAAGATACTGTTGAAGAAAATCGAAGCACTTTTACTGTCCTAAAAGGTGATGACAGACACAAAAATAAAATAAAAAAATAAAAAAAAAATACACATCATTGTAAAATCAATACATTCATCGTTCCACTCAGAATCTAAAAACACACATCATTGTAAAATCAATACATTCATCGTTCCACTCAGAATCTAAAACTACAAAATATTTGAATTAAAAAATAAACTTGATATTTTTCAACAATTTTCAGTACCAAACTGATAACAAAAATAATCACTATCTTAATTGAAAATGTTGATAACTGAAGCTTCTAAAATTTTGTACAAAATCCTTCGTATCGTGTAATAAAATTTGTTTTCCTTAATCATGTAAAAACACAACATTTAACACGAGTCAATGGGGAGGGGGGGCC
>NC_042494.1:72981481-72987466 GCF_005508785.2 Acyrthosiphon pisum | reverse complement strand
CCCCCCGTAAATACGCCACTGACCTATACGCTTATGCCACGTGAATCTAGATAACCATAATAGACACATACAATATTAGGATTTACAGTAGATTAATATTCCAAGTGTCTTGATGATAATATTATGAGTTATGACGTATGCCTACTAATTGCTATTAATATGTGTATTACCACTAGCTATGTGTAATACTTATAAAGGGTAAGTATAAGTATAATTAGTACCTATAATTTCGAACTCGCGTAACAGGTTTAAAATTTTAAAGATATCATAACACGCATGATATTAACTAGGTATTATTATTTTATTAAACAATCGTAACACATTAGCTGGTGTGGTCAGTAAAAAATATTACACCACTGTTTCTTATATAACTATTATTATTTATCAAAGTTCACTTCCTGTCCCTCTTCATCCGTAAGTTTCGGTTTCTTATTTGAACCCAAACCTTTTTTAATTAAACGGCCAAAAAATCTAAATGGACATATTTTTTTTCTGAAATTGTTGATCCGTCTGAAAACTTTTTTGATACGACCGGCGGGTTTTTCTTCCGCGAGTTGTTCGTCACCATCGGGATTCTCTGCAGTATTTTCAGCGGGTTCTTTTTTTTTATCAGGTGCAGGAGGTTTCTTTATTTTTTTTTTATAATTGAAAAACAAAAGATGTGAATCATAAATCAATATTAATACGAGGTGCGTTTATCATTATATACAAAATATATAATTTTATAAAATGGCAGTAAGTCACTGATTTCGTTTTTTATCCATCTGTAAGAACACGAATGAGATAAAAATACGTACCTGTGTTGGCTGTACTTATGCTTATCATATTGGTTTTGCTTATTTTTTCAAAAATATATTTTCTAAAAAAAAATATCTAGTCGGTGTATATGATCATAAGCATATAGCTAATGTCCATTTACATTTTTTTTTTATTATCCCACGTACATTTTCTATTATACGTACAACAACTTAGGTACCTATAAATCCTTTTCATAAGTATGATTATTTTGAAGCACCTACCTATATCCACTTTAAACTAATATAACGCAATAATTAAAGCCCAACCATAATATTATTAAAGGAAATCAAATCATTTCAGTGCGTGTTGATTATATAAAAGTCATTTAGAGTATGAGCATTAAAAATTAAAAATTATATAAAATAAAGAGTCGCTATCAGTGTACCTACATCAATTTCGAGAAACAAACATATTTTAATAGAGTAGATTATAAAAAGCATAGGTACTATGGGGAGTTGTTTTTTTTCAATATAATATTATACCATAAGATATAACTACAGAACACCATGTGGTAATTCTAGCGTACTTATAATATATTCAGCTGTGAGCTGACCGTATACAAAATTGTATGGTGCCCCTTATTGAAAAATTAAATAATGTACCTACTGCTAATATTATTAATTATTTTTGGAGGAAATAAACATAAATATTTTACTATAAATCTAACGTTAATTTACTATATATGGGAGGGGGGACTTTATTTACTGTTATAAATAACGTACTGTCACCCGTTGGACAATGTATCCTGATACTACACATGCAGAATGTAGACCGCTAGAACACAATGTCATGTCCAAATATACATTTTTTTTTTTATTAACTCATTTCACTTTCAAATCTTAAAAGTCTGGTATGTATGTCACTATGACATTCCAAGTCCTTAGATTTTTATTGTTATTAGCGTTCGAAAAATGACTGGAAAAACGAAATCAGTGGAGTTAACGTAATACTACTATGAAATAGAAATTACCATCGGCTTCTTAGCTGCAGGATTAGTTGGACTCTTGGCATTGCCATTGCCTTTAGAATCCTAAAATAAAAATATGAACATCAGTTATAAAAAAATAATTATATTATATTAACTCAAGTACCTACCTATTATTATAGCTAAGCTATGGTATTCTTAATATATTAAAGATTGTTTTGAGATCCTAGGTTACAGTGGCGTAATTACGGGGGGGATTTGGGTGTCTTATCCCCCCCCCCCATGACCTTTTTTTTTTTTAAGACTGGTTAACTACATTTACCTATGTACTTCTTTATCTAATAATATATTTTTTTTATTATTGATATCAAATGCCTCGGCTAGCTGGTAGTTGTCCGAAAAATGATAAGAGTATGATAAGAGTATTATTTTTTCGTGGATCGACGACGCTCGATGATTATCCACAGACTTTTAAATAATACTTCTATATAATCTGTATTATATAGAAGTCTGTGTGATTATCAGATTATTTTATCTAGATTAAAGACTATCGTCCCATTGAAGTATTGAATAAAAAATAACTTAATAATGATTTGTACACTTAATCGGAATTTTCGTAGTGACTTTCCTAGTTTCGTCGTTATTCGGTAATCGAACATCGGTTATAAGTTACAGTTACAATCAGCAATCGGCATTCAACTTTTATAGTTTTATAATTCATAATTTGATATTGTGATATAGGTACTGATATTAAATTAATCATTCGTGTGGAGGGTTGTTATTTAATTTTAATATTTACTATTTATAAATATATTGCACTGAAAGATGCTTATAATAATTTTTTTTTTTTTTTTGGGGGGGGGGGCAAAATGTTATTAATTTTATTATTTATAATATTACTAATATCTAATATAATTTGGTTTATGCAAGTACTATAATAATCTATAAGTACTATATGATAATATAATACGAATGTTAAATGTTAATGAATTCGTCTCGGGCCAGATTCCAAAGATCAAAAATAACAAAAGGTTTTTACTTTTTACAGTTCACATTGTTTTCGGTCAACGATAAGCTTAATACCACGACTGAGGTACCAACATATTTTATGCTTTACCAGTAAAGAATACTTTAAGATTCCAGGTGCCAACAATTATTGAATGTTTGTCATGACTCATGACACGTATATCACCATGAATACCATTGTACCTAGATCTTATTGATAGTTGATACATAGGTTTTCTATGTTCTTCCAGACACATGGTTTTATTGTGATGTATTATGTGTACTGACTATAAATATATTTAAAAAAAATGTTCGATAGAAATTACCACATTGTTGTTTGGTGAAACTGAACGCGATCTTGTAGGTGCAGGACTATTTGAATATTTCCCTTGTGGGTCCGTTTTCGCCGAATCTTTACTTGAGATTTTGGGCTTTTGTTTTTTATTATCCACTGTACTCGGACAAGTTATGAACTATATCCACAACAAAAACGATGGTTTTGTCAATATAAACTATATTAGCCGTAGGTACTGTCTATTTTAATAGGTACCTATAACTAATAATAATTAACTATTAGATTAGCGTATATATTATTATGCTATACTTTTGCTTCATTAATTCAATAAGATTACTTGTAATTATTTTTAACAAAATACGAGTTAAAATTACTAATTATTAGTTTTCAAATAAATAATAGCAGATACTTATGCAGTTACTTATCCATTATTTTAAGTATTTATATGTTCCAATTTTCATATTATATTGTCAAATAGGTAGGTGGTATGTTCACGCTAAAGGTGACGGTTAAGGTGCTCACGGTAAAGGTAAGTATGGTAATTTTTTCAACTTCTCTCATTTTTTTGTATTAAAACTAAATATTTTCCTATACATTTTGAAAATTAATATATTTTGGCTAACGTCAAATGAAGTCACCCTAGCGTTCATATAATATATAATATATTAATATATTATTATTATAATATAATACATTTATATGGAACATTGAATAAAGATATATTGTCTTACAAAACGAAAATCAGTTGTGAAACTCTTATAAATATTATAAAACGGGACAAAACTTACGTGAGCCAAACAACCAATCACTATAATTGATATAACTATACGTTTAGAATACATTTCGAGGCCGTCTTTTTATGAATTCAACAAAATATCAGGTTCGAAAACTGCATTTTCTTTTTATTCATGGAAAGCCAAAACCAACTACTGTGGCTGATCACCACGGGTTATACTATTTTATGTTATTAGTTTCTGTTAGACCTATATACCCATAAACAAGTTAATTAAGTAGTATTTTCACACATCAAAAACACAAGTGTCGCAGAATGTGGTAAATAACAGCTATTATAGGTGTAGTATAATACATACAATATCCTAATAATTATCGTATGATAATATGAAAAAAAAAAACACAAACTTTTAATAGGAGTAATTTTTTTTTCGTATACTGTCTCTGAAATGTATAGGTATTAGGTATATTATTGCCAACAGGCGGAAATGAGACGACATAAGTTTAATATATACTTATTTATATATTCGTACATCGTCGGAAAATACAACAAACCGCGTAGGTACATATTATAACGTATATAAATAGATTGTTTGGTAGTATATAATTGCCTCTAATTTTTAATTTTTAAGTAAATTGTGGACAGGGTGTAATTTATACATAATATTCGTAAATTATGGCCTGAGTATTTTTTGCGTTTATGTACATTTTGGCCTCAATATTTTTTTTTTCATACTTCGTAAATAGTTAATTAGGTCTAAGGATATTTTTGAAAGACCAATATTTTCCTTTCATTTTTCAGACCAAGGATTGGAAATATAATTGGTTATATTAAATATTGGAACGGATAAAAAGGTTTGTCTTGCTGTTTATGCTGCTTATAATCAAAAATTAATGTACCTATTTATTATTCAAAAATTTGTATGAATTTATGAAAAGTAGGTAATTCCCGCAGAAATAGTGAATACATTTTCTGGTTGGAATCTTTTAATTTTTTTTTGTATATATATAATTAATGTATCATTTTTCTACTTTTTATTCCCTGACTTTTCAGACTAATATCACTTTGCCTATTTTTTTTTTTTAATTTCACCTGCAAGACGCAATATTTATGTACCGTCTACGTTTCAAAAAAACCCAAGCCACAATTTACGCAATTATAAGTTATGACTGATCTTTTTTCGTTTATCCATTGGTCCATTCTACATAGATAGCCACTATTATACCTACGAATCGGTTGCTGAAAGCTAATAATAGAATATTTTAGGAAGTTAACTGGAAAAACAAGGTACTAGTTTTCAATTTTGTTTTAGCAACATCATAAATATTATAACAAGACTATTATCATCCACGAGAAATGTGTGTTACCGCGACACTTGCGCGGATATGTTAATTATAACATGGGTATAGGTATTATTATTATAACTATCATTATGTTATACCTATTATATTATGGTTATTATAATTATCACATAGGTATAATGGTAGAAAATCCACAAGAAAAATATAAAACCGTATTACCCATCGTAAACTGTGCCAGTTAGTGATTTTATTCATTTTCATTCATCTTTTGAATACGACGTTTGAACCGTTTAATTGATAAGCTAGGCGACAAAATGATTACCAAACGAATTTCGTTATCGATGATATTGTTATAATTTCTTTGGTTAAAGTGAGTTTCACCCATATATGGATGCAATAACACTGATTTCCGGAGTTAACATTTTTTTTTAGGTACCTAGCTTTTTTTTGTCTTATGCAAAATATGTTAGCTTACGAAAATATAAATATGATTATCTAGTATATTGTCTAAAAATTATAATAGTAAAATTATAATAGTAAACGGGACAGGCCCTTGACATTTATATAACATTAATAATTAATAATAATAATACACTATTACATACATAATATTTAACAGATAATAATATAATACAATATAATTAGACACATGAAGTTGTTTAGATGTAATTGGATCCATTAGCTAATATCATCATACGCAAAATGGGTTTGAGATGTAATTTTTTCCAAATATCTTTAAAATACTGCATCGATAGTGGTGTCATCTCTCGTTGTAGATTTTTCTGGATTGTTTATCATAATATGTAAAATGAATGTGTTCATAAGGAAAGTTTTAAAAGTTTCCGACTTCTTATGATTAAAATTGATGTTAAAGTCACCAAATTGTTATAATTTATAAATTATAATAATTATAAATGCATAATATGCA
>NC_042494.1:72915311-72981381 GCF_005508785.2 Acyrthosiphon pisum | reverse complement strand
TAATTTAATTTTTAACTTTAAGTGTATTTCTATATGCGCGTTACTATTATAACTTAAAAGTTAAATTTATAAGTTATAAGAATATAATATATATTGTTTTGATTAACGTTTTTAAAAACTTTATTTTCCTATTGTTTCCAAATAACGTTTTTGATAATATTGTTTTTATATAATATATGGGTTTATTTTATTTATTTGAGGGCGGTATGTTCAAAAAAAATCAAAATCTAAGGATGATGAATGATGAGGAACCGAAACCCTAATAAAAATAATAATATTAATATATTATATAGATAAGTGTAAGAAAAATCATACAATTTTTACTGACCAAACCTATTATAATTGTATTGTTTTTTAAAAAGTCTTTTGATAGAGTACATTTTTTTATCGTAACATAACATTATTTTGTAAATCAGATAACATTGTCAAGTATTTTTTTTGAAATTAGGTATTTAAGTACCTGTAGGCCATGAAGACTAGGATAAGGACTAAGGAGCTATGGAGACCAACCTGATGGTCAAAAAGTCGAAAAAAACCATTCCGTTATAACGAATCGCACATTAAACGACCACAAGCTGTGCTGTGGTCACAATGGTTGCTACCATGGATTAAGGTATTAGATTTAAATCATACTACCCTGGCGGCCCTAAATAATAAGTTGCCAACTTCCAGGATTAGAAAAATTGTTATATACCTAGAAGATCTAACTACTTTTAGATATATAGGTACCTATATAAAAAAATAATAAAATGTTTAATTAAGTACAATAAGTTTTATTTAACTCATACAATAAATAAGTAAATACTTATTAGGCACATCACATTCAATACTGGCGGTTGTATTAAACATTAAAAATTGAATAAAATAATAATATGTCTAATACAACAGTGCAATAAAATACTAAGAAAATAGTATGTTAACAAACTAAAAAAAAAAAATAATAATAACATATGTACCTGCAATATTAATAAATAAATTATTATTATTAATAACTATGTGGTAAATTTTGTTTGTGTAATATTTAATAAAACCCATTAAGTTAATATTTTTTAAATAAAATAAAAGAACAAAAAAAAGTATAATAATAAATGTATGTATAAATCTAGGTAGGTACCTAATAAAAATGATTACCTATATTAAAATAGGGTATCAGTGGTTAAAATTTGAAAATTCTAGTATTGCACAAATTAAAAGACTTATTGTATCATCTACAATGGTAAAACTTTAAAAAAAATAAATATAATAATACATAATATTTAAAATAAACATTTTAAGTGTATAAAACAAACAAAAATTTGCTAGAAAAAAAATGAATGATTGTAACCATTATACTACACAGAGGAAACAATAAATTCAGAATAATACTATAAGTAATATTCATAAAAACTTTTCAAACCAACAATACTTTCTCCTACACAATACTGTCAATAATAATAACTTTGTTACATTTAGGTTTTTGATTGACATTAACATTCTATATAAATGTATGTAATAATATTATGTATATATATGACGTACAATATACCTAATAAAATTAAGTACTAAACAATGTTTAATAAAAAAATTGACAATGATCTAATAATACTAAATAAATACACATTATAGTTATGTTATTATTAAAATGGCTGAAGACAAAATCTTTCAAGAATAGGAAAAAAAAATACAAATAAAAGAAATGAACCGGCCACAACCTTGGTTTCTTATTATTACACAATAATATACACACACAACAAACATAAATATTTAAATGAGCTTTTTCAACGCATCACTGATGTGGTTGGCACACAACTTAAACGCTTCATTCTTTAAGCACTGTATAAATATAATGCATTATAATATAATGTTATGTAAATATGGTCATAATACATAAACACAATTAATCGTAATTTTATAATATAAAACTACTACAATCTACAACAGTATTGTACAAGTTACGTGCAACCAACATGATGTAATATACACATTTAATATATTTTATTAGTATTATTACAATATTAAGTTTGAAATTTAATGAATTGTTAAGTGTTAATATTTTTAGGCACCGAAAAAAAAATATACACATTGAAAATAGGGTATATCACAGTAATTATTCAATTCATTTTACTGGATTAATAGCAATATTATACACAAATATATACCTATAATATATAATAATAAATGGCAATATCGACAAAACTTTTATGCGCACAGTTTCGTTGTAATATAATAATATTAATATTAATAAAATAGTTCTAATAACTATTAGTTGTAAAACTAGCAATTCGTAAATGCAGTTAAAAAAAATAATAAAAAAAATACTGTTTGTAATAACACTAACGCAAAACATGGATAGTATGGTTTTACACATTTATTCGCATTTAAATACTTTCTTGAAATCGACGGAAATTGAATAAAATTATCACAATGATGCAGAGTAACAAAATTATACCCCAAAAATATAATTATTTTTTTGGAATGAATTGTTAATTAAACGGAATGTATTTCGTTACAATTATAGTAGTTTTGATATAGTATTATTAAAATGCATTAATATACTAATATCATATCTTTAAGTTATTGACTAGTCCTATGAGTAATAAACGATTATCTTAAACTAATGTTCACATTTGGATAAGATTACTTTTTTAAGTGTTAAGAAAATATCGTTTTAATATTTAAAAAAAAAAAAACGATTTTTGATTAAAAATAATAAACTACACATATCAAATAATTAAAAAATTTCAAACACATTTTTAAAAAGTGGTTTAGAAAAGAAACAACTTGAATAAGATTAAAACCGAAATTTCTAACAAAGTGAAATTGTAATATTAAAATATTAACAGAAATTAATCACTCACTATGCTATTTAATACCAACATAAATCACTATGAAAACAAATAAAACTTGAATAGAAAATTGTAAATATTTGGTAACACTCTTTTCCTTTGAACATAAATATGAATTAGTCACTTAAGTTAACAACCAAAGATGATCATGTGTTAAAATATAAATTGTCTGCATTAAACATTGTTTATTGCAAGACGTACAACAAACAATATCACAATGATACATTACATTTATACCTATAAAGTGATCAAATTATTGCATACATTTATACTGTCAAGTATAACACTTTTACATTGAGCTCCAACTTTGTATAATATTACTAATGAATTTAAATTCAAATGATTATTTATATATAATATAATATATAAATAAACAAACACACACACACACACACACACACACATGTATATATATATATATATATAGGTATATGTGTGTATGAAATACAAGTGTAGAGTTGATTAATATCTCTGTTGGAATTCGTGGTGCCATCTGTTATAGTCAATATGGAATATGACAATCGATCCAGTAGACAGTCCGGCCAATAAAAATCTATAATAAAAAATTTTAATTTTTTTATTTCAATGACTAAGAAAGTATGCATCATTATAGTTACTTTTGATCATGTGTGAGTCCCAGTGATCGTACACTGCTATCGCAAGCCGGAAAAGCGTAGAGTAATGATAAATTAAATGTTCTCCATACTTCAACAATTCCTTTATCACCTCCAGTCATTAAGTACTCACCATCTCTGCTTAGCAACATACACTGCAAAACACAATATGACAATAAGAAAGAACATATTTTCTAATAATAACATAACATAACTATAGGCATTTTACTTATGCATTGACAATAATGTACAGTTTATAAGTATTTTAGAAGTTTGACATAAATTGTAATTTTACTTAAGATATTTTTTAATTCTATTTTTAACACTTTTCAATTATCAACTGACGGAAACATAGAGTTTCGGAATATCATACGAAAAAATTTAAGAATAAATTTATGACTAAATATAAATAAATTCTAGACTAATCTCCATCGTCAAATAATTAATAAATTGCACAATAATTGCAATGTAACTAATGTATCATCTTTTATGAATTTAAAGTAAATCATTACTTGGATATTATCATTGTGTGTAGTATGTCTTAGTCTTTTTCCATTGATTGTAAATGCTGCAATGCTACCATGTTCATAGTTTACAACAATTATACCTTCTCGAGACATGACAGCACACTCAGGGTTTTCAAAACCATTAGGAGGGTCTAGAGACCTAAGAAGATCACCAAACGTTGTGTGAACAAGAACCGGACCACCTAAAATTAAAAGGTTGTCTCTTATTAATATTAAAATATGTGATACAACAATATAATGCATGCTATACAAACCTGAAGACGCAGATACGACCAATCCAAGTTCGGCTGAGATGGCCACTGAAGTTACTGGTTGTTCATGACCTGTTAATGTGGCTCTAGGAGTCGGATGATCACCTTCCCCGACTATCGTCTGACTTCTCGCATTCCAATGCCACAGTAGAATGGTACAATCGGATGATCCGCTTGCAATGTAACAGTCTGAAGTAATGTTGCATTCACTGCGACTCAAGCACGTCACTACTCCATAATGGCCAAATACAATTTGAACAATTTTTGCTATAAATAGAAATAAACACGAGTGTAACATACAGTTATTGAAATTACAAAGCAAACAAGTCTTACCGGTCTCTGTGGAAAAAACTCTGAAACTATTGTCCCAAAAACCACAAACGATCAAGAAACGACTGTCCACTGTCGTAACAAAACAATTCCACTTGATTTTCAATTTCTGACTAAAGTTGTCTCCTAGATGGCGTTTTAATGTCACATTCATGTTGCTATTTGATTGAGCTAAAACAAACGCAACATTAAATCAGTTAATGTTTGGATGAAACGTTGTCGAAAACCAGCGTTTGTGGATCATACAAAATACAATAATGTACACCTATTACACCCATAACACGTTTGGGCGTAATGTAATATCTGTGTTAAATAGTTAAATCTTACTCAAAATTTGATCCATGACCAGAGGTAAGTTTACGTTTGGCTGCTGAGGGCTTTCGGCGTAACTGGGCGATTGAATGGTCACTGAAAAAAACACAAATCGTATATCAATAGATTTTACGAGACTACGAGTAATCAAACGAGAATTTGATGATAAATCTTGTGAATTATTACTATTATACGAACCGGAATAGTTAGTGTTCCATCGGTTTATTGCGAACTGCATGTTGGTAGTCACGGTTACGACTGCTGGCATGGGTAGCTGAGGGAATGTGTTCGCCGATATGTGGCAAATCGGCGAATTGGAAGGGAACTTCATGGTCATGCACACATCGTCAGGAATGCTTGTGAACATCATCGGCGACTAAAACACAAGTATATGGTTTACGATTACGGAGAGTCGAGTATGGTACACGATCACGGAAAGTTTGAATTTGAAATGGAGAGGGGGAGGTGTCAACCGAACCGTATAAAAAACACATCCGATATTATTTGATAAGACAATATATTATTATTTTAAGCGTGAACGTCACTCATTTCTTATGAACAGAGCAATGTGGAAGTGACAAATATTCATATTTTTAGAGAACTTGAAAGTTTCACAGGCCGTTCATTTAAAATTTTTTTTTCTAATGAATTGTACCTACATTTTTATATAATAATAAAAAATTTAAAAATAAATTATCTTTAGACAGAAGTACATTCATTTTTAATTTAATGTGCGCGTTTATTTTTCCGACGAACTTAATTTTTTATACATTGGACGTGAACGTGGACGAGTTCAGTATTCAACTGAATTTTCTAATCACCGGATCCTCAGATAATATAATATCTGACGAGACTACAAATTACAATAATATAATTCACTACGATGATGTGCTTACGATGTGCATAGCCGAACTTCGGGGCAGGTGTGGTTCCATCAGCAGTTGTGAAGGCGTCTGACCGAAACAACGTATCTGATTTTCGATGGCTTCCCTCATTATCGGATCGGTTATAGTGTCCATGTCGACGCTTCCTTCGTACGTCAAGTAGTAGAACACGTTAGACGCCCTTATGGCTTCCGGTCCTGCGGAGAACACAAAAACGTGGTTTATAGAAATCGGTCAAAATACCTATGTTACGAGCATAGCACCCATTTATAATATTATATTATTATAATAGGTATGTAGTAGGTACATTAAGTACCTATAGTTTAAGTACTAAGTAGAACATAACGCATATATTACATAATAATATATATATATTATAGGACAACGAGAAACCGTACCTCTTTGCTTGTATCCGAAAATCAAGTCGATCCACTGATGTAGTTGACATGATACGAATTCGGATTCTAAAGCCTGTAAAACGATACAACGTTAAACCATCAAATTAATTAGAAACATTTATTATAATCGCGTCTACACCAATCCAGCAACAGAGGTATTATAGGCACATACCATTCTGTTGATCCTGATGAACTCTTCGGGCGAAGTAGCCCACGGCGGCAACTCGACGTTATCCACCGAGGTACCGTCTTCTTGATGTCCTAACTTGTACTCATTGTCGTTGGACAACATTTCGGGTAGGAAAAACAATTCAGGAATTAATTCCTACGGAATAAAAAGTAATTAAGTATTTTATATATAAGTATATAGATATATTTTAAATATGAAACGTTGAGATAAATATCATTGTAAATATACAAAGGTGGGCATTAACTAGTTAAAAAGTTAAAGTTAAGTTAAAAAGATAATTTTTTTAAACTTTTTAACTTAACTAGTTATTTTATTTTCTAATCAACTTATGAACTTAACATTTTTTAATTTTCAGTTGAAATAACTTAGTTTTTCTCAGTTGATTTTAAAAAAATCCATCAAGTTAAAAACATTTTGTAATTTTTCGTTTATACGTAATTATTAGGTACTATATCAGTATAAAATAAAAATAATCCAATACAAAAACACAAACATTTCTGTTCTTTATCTTGATAACATAATTATTTGTGTATATTAATATATTTTATTAAGTTGTAAATTATATATTATGTGAGTTGCAATTAAAAATGTTTTAATAAAATTAATAATTTTAAATTACAAATTGACAATTGTTATGTTTTAATGTTATATAACTTTTAATATATATGAAAGTTATGAACTCATCTTCACGTATTATGACATTCGATTGCTATATGATATAAAAAAATATATATTTGTTAAATTATTAATTTGAGATGAGTATAGTTTAAATCAACAAATAATAGTAAAGTAAAAGTAAAAGGGTATACAGTGTACATTATGATAAAAGTTCAATAAAATTGTTTTTAATAATTTATAAATTAGAAGCTAGAAAGACACATTCACTCTTTATGTGATTTACATACTAATTTAAAAAAAATTTATTAACTTTTTTTAAACTGAGTTAAGTTAATTTTTTTTTCTATATTAACTTTTAACTTATCGAGTTAAATTTATAATTTGTAAACTGTTAACTTTTAACTTATCCATCTTGTGTTCTCTTAACTTAACTTAACTTGAGTTAATTATTTTCATTAACTTGCCCACCTTTGTAAATATATATATAAATTATAGTATATACGATATACCTTAACGTCTGAAGTGTCTCGTTGGCAGTTCTTCCAAGACAGCGCAATCGAAGAAAACAATCGATTAGGATGGTCGAATTTGCCACCTTGCAAAGCTAAAAACATCGTGGTGAACGGTTCCTATAAAAATTGATAGAAAAATGGGTTTTAATGACAAATTCTATGCAAAAACTAAAAAATTGAACTCACGATTCTGATCAGCCAATTGAGTACAAAAGCCGCAGTCGAGTAATGGGTACCGTAATGGAATGGCGGAATGCTTTCGTTTTCCCAAGAGCCGTATCGCTCCTCAAAGTAGGCTTTACGGCTGGGATTCAACGCTCCGATGGGCTAAAGAAGAATATTATCATATAATATTTTAAACAGTGTTTTTTAGAATTATTTTTCTCTCAGTCGAATGAACTCGAGTAATCCAAAATATATACTGCAATACTGTTACACGTGCGTACGTGGCATATATACATATTATATAAATACGTACTTTTGATAGATCGCGGTAGTTGGATGGGAGACCGAGGTCCATTTCAGTTGATTCATAATTAGTGAGTACCCACGGAAAAACTGGATATTGGTTCAAATCGTTGTAAGTTCGTCCTGTAATTCAAATAAATAATCACTAGGTCGTTTTTATAGGCAGATAAGTACCTGCAATAAAACATTATTATTTTTCCAACTTTATGCGCACACGAGTTCTTATACAAACAAAGAAGAGGAGAGAACTAAAACTCTCTTGAAAAAGATATAGGTAGGTAGTACATGGCGTGGCGATTCATGCATTTTAGATACCTATATTTTGTTTATAATACATCAAATCAAATTATTCATCTGAGAAGAAACAATCATGACCGTTCGTGAAGTTGACCCACCAATTACCCAAGCACTGCAATCCTTTTCATATTCGTGCCATTATTTTGCATGTTATTTGCAAGTATATTTTTAGAATTTACAAGTCCAAACTTTCACCATGAAACCAAAGAAAAAAAAAATTGGGTCAACTTCAAGTAGTCCACACATTTAAACCCAAAACTCCGGAATCGGTATCAAACGAAAGCTAATGATTAGCAAGTATTTGCAAATCACTCGAGAGGCTATTACTGAATTTTGAAGTTAATACACACGCCTATCGTACCAAATGGCAAACGTAAATGTCTAGATAAGACGATTTCACTATTATAATATTATTATGGTAACCACACGGTTTACACCGAAAACGATGGCAGTGAAATAATACCTCCAAATCATAAGACCACGAAGTGCATAATACCATCTATAATAATTATTTTACAATTCTACATTTTAAATGTTCAAACCATCCCACATTCGTGAATCGAGGGATAAAATATTAGAAAATATAATGCCACAGTCGTTGGAGATCAAAATACCCTGCAGGATTATTATAATAATATAACATAACATGACGATTTCTGAGTTTTATAACTATTACAGAATACAGAAGGCACACACACAATAATGTAGATTATTATTATTAAAGTGGAGTTTGCTCAGGAAATGAACAGTGGCGGCGTTGGTGGTTGTGGTGGCGCTCGCGGAGGGTATATGTTTCGAACGCGGTGACAAACACGTGACGTTTACACTAATTGGCGCTGTCAGTGATTTGGAGAACCTAAACGGAGACGGGACGTTGAACGATCGCACTGCGAGGCGGGGAAACCGCACCGGCGCGGCGACACGATTTAACCGTCACCGTCAATATCCTATACCATACTCGGGCGACGACGTTGGCACGGAACGTCTACGGTCTCCTCGTCTGCCCGAAAATATACACCACCACGTTTATAATAATATTATATCCGTATGCATGAAAAAAAAATTGTTATTAAAATAAAATGTGAACCTATAACACACGCATTACGCACAAACGCGTCCGTAACAATAATAATGTTTTTTTCTTTTTTCAAAAATACACCGTGTCCGGTGACGCATGACACCGTAAAATGTTATTATATAGTATACTATAAGCACGCGTAGGTCGTATATATAGGTTTACACATTATAACCTATGTCCTGTTTTATAAGGGCGTGTGCATAATATTATAATACCCATACTGACTACTGTCATTTACATAAATACATAATAAATAATAATAATATATACTAACCGGCTATGGTGTTTAGGAACATTAGATACTCAAAGTTGGATATCTCGCGGCGTTGCCACTTTTGCGTCATATTCGAGTTTCTCATCAATTGTCTGGGAGACATCATGGACGCCCGTCTGAAAAATTGCAGTCGTCAAACGACGATATATTTTTATATCAAATCGCGACAGCTGTAGTAGGTATAGCGTAAATAGGCATGCAGTGTTGTTCTTATATACATTTTTTTTAAATATATTAACTAAAAAATAATCTAGATGTAGATAGATATAGGTACTTATAAAATAGTTTTGTAACATATATTTTTAGGAAAGGCTTTGCACCCGTTTAGCCCGTATAGCCAAAACCCTTAAAAAACCCTTAAAAATTATCAAAACCGTTTACCCATATAACCCGATTGATTTTGATGACGTATAATCCGAAACACCCAAAACCGAAATTAAATTCGGGTTTTAACCCATAACCCGTATAAAAAAAATATTACATTTTCAAGCGACATATGAATTTGTATGTATATTTCATAGAGAATTGAGTTTTTCATAATTGGGAACACTGGTTACACGTGACAAGTGTGAAATAACTGATAAATTGTTTTGAATTGTGTTATTTTTAAATTTTTAATATAATTTTATTATATTTAAGTTTATTGCAACCGATCTTCGTATATCTCTTATAACTTATAAGTAGTTATAACTTATAACATTTTGATTATAAAGAATAATAAATAATTTATAAATGTATTTATTCAAAATAAAATTTTAATATTTGATTCAATAACTTATTTCATTTTATTTTATAACTACTCGTATTTAATACTTTGTTGTTAAAACATTTAATATTTAATATTTTCAAATTTATTATAATAATATTATAATATTAAATTAAATTATATTACGTGTGTCACTACTGTATTAGACATTAGTACTGAAAAGTTAATTGTATAACTTTATACTTTGCTTAATCAAATTTAACACTACGCACAACAAAATTGATATATTACTCGATTTTAAATAACCCATAACCCGAATAAATAAACTGGCTAAACAAAACCCATATTCTTTAAAATGAAGAAAATCTGAAACCACAACCTCTATTTTTATTTGAAGCACCCGAAACCATAACCCGAATAATTAATCATTTGGGTGCAAAGCCTTGTTTTTAGGCATATAGGCAATATCAAGACTAATATTAGTTTAGTTTAATCAATATAATAACAGCGTATTAATACATATTACATCATTTAAATGATCATGCAAATTTGCAGTTAAGATGATTATAATTTCTATCTTAGGTTACAGTTGGAGGAGTTCAGTCAATTGGTCGTATGAAATTGGTCGTAGTAAAATTGGTCGTTTGGAAAATTAGTCGTTTTCAAAATAATCAAGAATAATATACCAAGGAAATACGCTTTTGTGGCATATTAAAAATTAATAATAAACGAGGTGGATAAATAGATAATAAGTAATAATTTATATTAATAATATATCATTGTGGTAACATAATGACTCTCCATAAGGACGGAGTAAATAACGATAAAATATTTATATAATGTGAAATGCGTGGAGGAGCATAGTTTTGATTTCCTTATTCAGAGAGGAAATTATAATAGGTATATATTAATAACGACGTTTGAACTCGTTTCTTAGGAAAAAATTTTATTTCAGCCTCGAGTATATTAAATACTTAAAATAGTTTCTATCCAACACTTTTTTCCCTATTTAAAAACGGATAATTTGTTTCCGCTCGCTAGGGGAGGATCCTATCCACACGAGCACTCAGACGTGATTTAATATATCCGATGGAAATCATATGTCCTACACTCAAATTATTATCTCGTATTATTATTTGAATTGTGAAAATTGAAGGTTGAATGATAATCGCAAAATAATTATGACTTAACACTATTTAAAATCAATCAATATAAATTAAAGTAGAATTACTTACCTAGTTTGTGGTAAACCGTACTTGATACCAACTCCAACTCTGGGCAATGCTTTTATGACTCTTTTAACTGTATTCTGGTCAGGGAATGAAAACATCACGGATGCTAAAATGTTAAGTAACAAAAAAAAATATAGAATGTAAGTAGGTATGTCAAATTTAATAGCCTAGAGCCTAGAGGTAGGTGATATAAGATATTTAACTAGGTACATATTATTGAACACCTATACTGTATATTGTATAACATGTATAATGTATATTGTATAATAATTATATGAATAATTTATAAATCATATATTTCATTGAATAATCAACGAAAATAATATAATTACCAGTTTGAAAATATAAACAAATACACTTTTTGAGTAAAAATTAAATTGAAAAACTGTTAAACCTAAGCTTGATTAAAATTTGAAGAAAAAAAGAACACATTTTATTATTAAAGTGAACCTAAATCTCTTACTCAAAAACATAAATTAAACTCTTAGAAAAGAGGTACCCAGTTGAAAGTTTTGAAATACTTAAGTCTAATAAAATAAATATTTTAAAAGTTGTATGTATATGTTGTATTGGTAAATTTACAAAGTTTAATACAGACTTTTCCAGCAAACAAGTTGAAGTCTTATATGTTACCCCTATATATTTAATAGCTGTATAATATACAGTGTATATTGTATATGTAGTACAGTGAAACCTCTTTATAACGGGATCGCTTGGGACCAACAAATTTTTCCGTTATAGAGAAACTAAGCTATACATTACATAGCATATTCGGGAATGTTGTTATTTTCCGTTCTAGGGAGATATCTGTTTTATATGTTGTCCGTTATAAGAAGGTTTTACTGTATATATTATGTATATAAAAACTAATACACGCGTAAAGGTATAATTAGTATAAACTGCATACAAAACACATTTTTAAGTGCAATTAATTAAAAACGCGTAAAACATGATATAATAAATTACAACACATGAAGAAAAATTAATCACGTCCCATTAAAAGTACTAATTTAAGATGCAATATATATCATGTATATTATTATACTGCAGAGAGGTTACGAGTTTCATATGTGACATGCGTGTGTAAATAGTTTATTTTATTAATAGGCACATCAAAAATAACACGGCCATTGAGTGCACATAGTTGGTTGAATAAATTACTTTTAAACATAGATTTATTCGGTTCGGTGATTATCGTTTGAATATAAAAATAATATTATTTTAATATACTGACGACAGTAATGCGATTTATTGCTGCATAAATGTATTTTTTTTTTTAGATCAAAAGATTTATATAAGAAAAAAATTAAAATTAAAGCACAGCAATTATAGGTAGCAGTAGAGAGATAAAAGTGAACACCATTATTTATTGTTATTGACATAATGGTGATGATAATATTATAAACGTATTCCATTAAAAATGCAATATTATGATTAAAATAGAATAAGAAAAAAATATATCATAATCGGATAATGCGAAAACACAACAACAGTGTCACAAATACATCACGTCATGTGATAATAATATACGTTTAAATATAGGGTGGGAAACAGTGATTCTGTGCTTACCATATGGCCAACAAGGGACCGCAGGGGTGGTTGAACACCCTGTATAGTGTTCCAAAACACGTGTAGGCACTATATATGTACCTTTATATAGTATGTATATATATAATATTTAATATGATTTAGTTAAATACGTTATATGCAGTGGACCAAATCCTTTTAGCAGATTGAAAAGAACATGGTCTGCCAACGTATGTCGCATAAGGCGAACTAGAAGAACAAGAACAAGAAGAAAAAGAGTGAAGCAAAGTTTAGGACACTGCAACAGTGTACTAAATTATAGCTCGCGTGTAGCCGTATAGGTGGTCTATACTCTCTCTCTCGCTCTCTCTCTATATATATATATATATATATATATATATATATATGAATAGAGAGATAGTCCTTGTCCATTTGGCGGTGATATAGAGTTGTTTTAATGCAGGCGAGGGGTGACATGTACATATAATTCGTTTTCTGCGCGACCCTTTCCATCCGGACTGAAGTGTTGTATACATACTAACAGCGGCAAGGGCGAGGTGGTAAAAACCCGTGTTTGTATTTATATATATAATATATATGTATTTGTATATATACGCACTGCATGAGTGTCGGGACTCAAGAGTAGAGGGTGGTGGCAAATGAGTTTGCCGGCCGTCCTTTAAAATCGAATTAACATTGATCCGGCGGTACCAGCGGCGCCCTTAACAAAACACACCGCTCGTATATAGTGTAGCCGCCGCCCCTGCAGCCGACGAGAAGGGTCGAAGATAATTTCTCCAATCCATACGACCCCTAAGCACTTCCGGCCTATTCAAAGCGAACGTTTCCTGTTTAAAACAAACCCCAAAACGCCACACACTCGTAACAATAAATCAGACAGCGCATACACATACATATATATAGGTAGATGGAGGTAAGTACCTAGGTATATATTCCAGACGTTTATGTATAGGTACGATTAAAACACGCACGTGATAAAAAACGCATTTGTTTAGGTAATTTTAAAAATCGTACACGTTTACGACCGATTTGCTCTTACATATAAGTACAACCGATTATAAAAATACATAGGTTAATTTAATAAGACTACCTATATTATGTAGACGTAGAAACCAATAAGCTATCGTTTACGAGCGTGAAATCAATCAGAAATCATATCATCAAACTATCAGAGTATAACACCGGTATACAAAGCTGCAGTCCAATAAGGGTAAATCAATATTTAGGCACATTGAAGGTTTTCTACATGACAGTTGAAATCTGATAAGCAAATAAATGATAACAGTTCGCCAATAGTGACCAGTAATTATTAATTAATAACTATTAAACACTACGAAGCGATGTATTATTATTTATTATCAATGTATATTATAAGGCCTAAATTTTGTTGAAAAATTATAATTGGTCGAAACTTTAAAACACGGACAAATATTTTCTGAACTGTATTGATCTGGGAAAACTATTTCGCCTGAAAAGTATTTCCTCGAATACGTTTAAGTTTGGAGAGGATTACTGTTCCAAAATAATATACAATTCCATAAAAATATAATTCTAACCGATTATGTTAAATATGTGTTGTCCTGTGGGCAGTTGATAGTCGATACCTCATAAAGTCATAAGACTTAACTCGTGTTTCTACAGTCATCACACACATACATTATTATAATATAGGCTACAAATATGAATCATTTACGTATAAAAGGCATAGAACCATTCACGGTGATCGATGGCAAACGACTGACTCTTTTTTATTTGGTCGTCATAATATGCGACTCGCACGTACATGTGGACCAGAAATAAACTGATAAAAAATAATCGTTATTCAAGGATTTAATAAATTTAAAACTATTATTGTAGCCGTATTCTGATAGATGATTATTTTATAATGCTATCGCGTGAAACCAATAATGACTCACTTTTATATCAATGAAACGAGTTACACCCGGATGGGCGCTAAATATTTGTTTTAAATGTTCATAATTAATTGCTTGTATAACATAACATAATATTATATAGATACGTGCAGTAATTCATATTATAGTATAGTGTATAATAATATAGTGTATGATGCTGCCATAAATGTTTATATAGTCAACTATCAAGATATAAGTAGTACAACGACCTTTAAAAGTATAATCTATAGTATCTTTTAAAATATATTTTTCGCTTTAAAGGTATACCGATCTATTACTATAACGTATTGAAAACGCACACAATAATATTATAATATATTGTATAGTATTTATATATTATATTATACCACTATCGCTGTATTATAGTCACTTAACCCAATAGTCTTAAGAACCACGTATCTCGCGGCGATTGAGTTATGGACCAAACGAAATATGACAGATGGACAAAAAAAAAATGCACCGCGTCAGTGTCGCGTCGTCCGGTATAATATAGAGCCAATTATACACACTATATAAACATTATACATATAGCCAATATAGGTATACATATATATGGGCACGAGATGTTTGTGTTTTCGCGATGATCAGACCAGCAAAGTGTCTTAATTATCTGCCGGCTGGATTTATTGCTCGAGCACATTTGGACCGATGTCATAAAATATATAATACACACGGGTCGTGACGTGATCTGGAACTGCGGTTTGTATATAACGACCGGCCAAAAAACGACATTACACGCGGTATTTAATAACACGCGTAGCTGGTAATGATAAAAAAAAATGGAAATAAAAATGAAAAAAAGCGCGCGCGCGCTCGTATATCTAATAATAATAATAGTAATAATATAATGGCGTGATCGTGGTCGCAGTTGTTGGTACCTATACCTATATACGTACACGTAATAATGTATAATAGAAACAACGAAAAAAGCGATACTACATTATAGTGTTGGGATGAAATTCGGACCGGCCGTGAGATTTCGAGAGCCGATTGTGTCCGGTTCGGAATCCGTTGCAGGCCGGCTTTGGACGACAGACAAAAGCCGTGCCGCCGCCGACGACGACGACGGTGCGGGAGAAGATGAAAAAAAAACTTAACAGTTTATACGACGCGACGACGACGACGAGTAGAGAAAAAAATATTACATTTATATATATTTTATTGTGTAAAAAAAACAAAAAACAAAAACCTCAAGTGGAATGTCGTCGGGCGTATTATACAGAAACGCCGCGGCAGAGAACTGGTGGCGAGAGCTGATGGTAATAATAATAATAATATGAGAGAAAAAAATTGTCTCGTCGCGTATATATATACATAATATATATTATGTGCTCGGCTGCTGAAATGACGTCCGTCGTACAACGTGTACACACACTCGGGGCGGGAATGGAATCCGGCAAATGAAATCGTTGTACATAATAATATTAAATAATCGTTTATTATAATATACTTAACTACATAATATTATTATTACAAACACAATTTATCGAATCAGATTATTCTGATATATAACAATAAATAATAATAAACGTATAATTGTGTGCATGTTGAATAGTGTATAGGTAACCATAATGCGTAATCGGTAAAATATGTGCGAATATACATTTATCAACAATTCATTCACGTATTGTGCCGGAGAACTTAAGCATATGGGTATAATTTATAAAATTATTACGAAAAAAGTGTAATGTAATCATTGTAATCATACAATGACGTATGCATAATACATATATAATAAAAACCTTATATCTATATAATATAATAATATATAGGTAGACGCGATGTCTTGTTTTGATATAATTCACTTTGAAGGAATAAAAAATACAATTAGAATGCAATTATTATAATATTAGTATTCATTAAAATATATTCATAGTCATAGGTAATATGAATACTTAATAACATGAAAGGGATTATTAAAAAATTGAAAATTCATAGATCCTCTATGTTTGGCATGAATTAATAATTCTACTTTTATATTTTTTTATATGGGACACCTGTCAAATAATCTATAAAAATAAAAAGTAAATGATCACCAATAGTCTAACTATTCAAAGAAAAAATAAGTGGGGACAAAAGTTTTAAAACATGAATTTATCACATTTAACAGTAGAGGATAGAAGCAAGATGGATACATAAATATATTATAATAAAAAATGTGTAGACTCTTCCATCGAACACGTCCCGAATATATAGTTACGAATAATGCAAACATAATTAATAATTCATGTTCATCTGTGGTCAGATCAAGACTGCAGTAGTATATGTGTATAGTTCTTTAAATTTAAATATTATTATAATTTATAACTGTGATAACTCCGAGTATTTTTGGATATAGACTTTCTAGTTTTGCATCCGTTCCGAATTTAATAGTACGATCTCATATATGCGATATCTCATATCTATATACGACGAGGTATGATTGATTATAATATGAGGTAAACTTGTGGAAAATTTAACAACAAAAAATATTTTATTTATTTATACCGTACTTGATAGTTACAATATTTGGACCGAACCAAAAGTATTTGAGTATGCAAGACTAAAAAATTATATAAATTACATAAAATTAATTACATTTATAGTATACATTTATAGTATACATAAAATATCGTGAAAAATTTAATAAAAATGACAAAATGTGCACAAAAAACAATAGTCTTGATATCATAAAAACAAAAACAAATAATATCTACTGAAAGCAATCAATTTCGCCGATTGAAAATATTTGTTGAGAATATTGACGAAGAACTTGCTCGTTATTACTTTATTATATTATTATCTATACATAGGTATAGTATGGTATATAATGGGTTTGACTGGTTTAAGAAGAAAAATGTGAAAGATCGTGAAATTGTGGTCTATAGAAAATAAAATATAAAGGAATTATGTTTATATAATTATGGCATATAAAATATTATTATAATTATTAGTTTTTCGTAAAATGATCCTATAATTTAATTTAATAACAAACTATTTGAATCCATTGTGTAATATCTACAGTTTTTTCTTTTGAGACTAGGAATTTAGAGTATATTTGGGTACCTAAACCTTAATACACGTCCTTTCATGGTTAACATTATTATAATTAAAAATACGAATTTTTTCGAATTTTATCACAGAATATATAAATGGGTACAATATAATATATAGGTACATTATCCTCGTACATAAATATTAAACATAAAACGGATTGTAAGCGGTTTTGGATTCAGCGGAGATATATTAATAATATAATATAACAAACTCGCCCAGGTTTCGTTCGTCTGACACGTTTCTAAGACGTATATAATTGTCTACATAATACCTATATATACCTATATACCGATGTAATCAATTATTATTTGTGTTCACTAACTTACGGCAGTGGAATTAAAAAAAAACTAAGGACTATGCCTCCTATCCAACTGAAACAGTGCGCAGACCTCTTGAAATTTCAATTATTATTATTATAATATTACTAGGATATAGAATTTCTATTTTCTTATGCGTTCCGATTAAAATACTATAGGTACACTAATATGTTATTACCTATGACGAGACGTATACACGAGATATACGACGAAGGTATTATACACACACACACACTCACAAAATGTATACAGATGTATAGAGGTATTCCTTTACCTACGAGGAGATTCGTATCAAAACGAGTTTTATTTAGGCGTATACATCGTATAGCGGCGATACGATTATAGCGCGTTAGTCGGCGCGTGCGATGAGTGATGACAGTCACAGTAGTATTTTCCAGAGACGATATTATATAGCATTATATTTACCAGTATATTATATATATATATAGGTAGTTAGCCAGAAAGGTATAGCTGCGAAAGTCGTTTCAACGCTTTTTATTTCTGTATAATACATACAATTGTAAATCAAATGTTATTTTTCAAGCTTCAACGCACGAGACGAGACGAGACAAGATACCTGCACGAGGTAACTATATATAATTCACCATGGGGATTGCAATTTATACAGCAAACGCATTTTTTTTTAATATAGTTAGAATAGTAGGTATCTACCTACCTCTATGCAAATATAATGAAAAATAATGTTACCCAATATGCATAAAAATAAAATATACAAGTAAATATTAAATAATAAATAAAATGGGTAAATAGTTTTTATAAAATAAGCGTTCAACATTTAATTCGGTTATCCTATTTTCATAATCATTATCATACACTAAAATTTTAACCACAACTACTCTGCAGGAAAGTCTTTATACCTCATTTTAATTTTTATAGTGCCTATATCACTTGCTTCCTAGATACTCGTACTTGATTTAATAACTATTTTTTTTATAAACACCTATAAATGAATATCCAAATAGTAGGATGATAGTTATTTAATATATACAAGCACTGTAGCTGAAAATATATCATGCCATCCATCAACAAAGTTGTTATTTGATTATATTCATAAAGATATGAAAAACAATTCCATAGCAGAAAATAATTATTTAATAACGTTGGCTTTCTTCTTTTTTCGCAATCCAATAATCGTCTAATCAAAGTATTTTCAAAATAGTTCACACCATCATCTGCCATCTGTTATATAATATAACAACTATAGTATCCAACCATTTAATCGATATAACATTGATCATCATAGTTCGGATTTCAAGAGAAGATTTATAGAATCTTAAATGTACCGTTGTAGAAGACTAGAAAGTTAAACATATGTATCCAAACAGACTGCGTAAAATGAAAAAAAAAAAAAGCTCGAATTTTGATTTGTGTAAATTGATTTAGAATGGCATATATTGGCATTCATGATTGCTTTTTCAAAGTCAACTAAGAGTTAAGACTGATTCATCGTATAAACAATAATAAATCATTTTCAATTTAGGAAGTCGATTTTAGTTAACATTAATTAAGCCAGCAGACACATAAATGCGTATACATTTTAGGAATTTGGTTTAAATTATGTGAGAATAATATCATTGATAATATATGTATAAAATTAACCAATGGCGATGTAAATTATGATATTGTTTTTTCTTAACTACAGTGAGTGATTTTAAAGCTATGCGTGGCCAATGCTATAATTTTCAAACGCAAAAAAGATCGTAGGACTGTATTCTTTGATGGCCCAAAACCAAGTTCGGTTACCTGGTCCAACCCACTTCACCTAGAGATATTAATTCGAGCTTCGATCAGAGCCCTCTATTCCCGTACAAGTCACCGACGGCCTTCGGGAGAAAACACGTTTACAAACTTGTCCACGAGCCACGGTAACCAGCAGTGGCCGTAGTGACGCGGGGACAGACCTGGCGGTAACCACGGACACGCCAAGACATCCGCGTCGCCGTTCACTGTGGAACAGGACGAAGCGGTTAGTCAGGCGTATGTTTTGTTGTGGTGCGATCGACCACGCAGACGTATAGGGTTAATAATATGATTTTATTACGATAGTATTTGGGCACCATACGCCCCTCCCCCCAACGTTAAAGCGCATGTGTCGTCGTTTCTGCCCGTGTTTAATATTTTACTGTACCGCCGCGTGTTTGGTTTTTCCGCGTCGCGGTCGTCTGTTTTCGAGCGTTTACCTTATTAGTCGTACGCGCTGTATAATATTCACTTTGATTTTTCGCCGTATAGAGATGTACTCAAGCTCGCAGTATCAACCCGTAAATAATTAGAAATTGTGGCTACGCTGCCATAATAATGTATAATATGTAAAATGTAAATTTATAATATGTAAAATGTTTATTGTATCTGTAAATTTACTTGAATAAAATTGTGTGTTATGTAATATGTTATATAATATTTGGTCTTCATTTGATAATATTATTAATAAATATGTCAACACGCTTGTGTAAAATTAATTAATGCGGCTTGTGGAAATTCTAGGTATTTTGTTCATGCATACTTACGGTTTTTTTTAACTACTGTAAAATCTCACGAGCAACTTTGTATTAAATTATGAAGCTTTTTGACCAAAGAACAAAAAGTGTTATCAACAGTGTACCTACGTCAAAAAAAACCAGAAACACTGAGATATCATGGAAAGAATGATATGTGTAATAATATCCGTGGTTTTGCATTTCTCCAAATTCCTTAATAATTATTAAATTCATATTTGTCTCTAGTTTGTTCTGTTTTAAAATATGGTTTGTCATTTAGATTTCTAGTCAATTATTTGATACCGAAATTACCACCAGCCCTAGAGTAGGCAGTGCAAAAATCGACGAAACAATATGTAGATTACCGTAAACCATATTATAACAATAAATTTTTTTTAAACTATTTGTCATAAAAAGGCCTCCAATATTCAGGTACAATATTAATTTGACTGTTTATCAATGTAAATAAATGGATAAATGGACTATTATTAAAATTATGTGTGTACCATAAAGCTCATATGATATGAAAATGTACAGACAAATCTCCAAATAAAAAAAATATATACACACACAAGTGGTTCATAGTTCACCATACTATATAATCAAATGGTTCACTTCATTCTATACACATACGTCCACAACTCCAACGAAACCAAACATTAAAAAGCAGTTGTCCACTATCAACACGATCGTAGGTATTAGTTAATTTTTTTTTTCTAATGGGGTTAAGGCTTCGACGATTTAGGTCATTAGCCTATACGATTGGTAGGGGGTTGGTACGCCGGTACGGTAATCCTGGAACGGTTGGTAGGGTTGGTTAGCAACATGTGTATGTGTGGTAAAGTTTTTGCACACTTCGAACCCAGGTGGTCACCCATCCAGGAACTAGTAGCAGCGGACGTTATACTTACTGTCAGTCACATTGCGTGACTGATTGCAGCCAACGGGCCACGGCAAGTCACTAGTTAATTGTAATATGTATTAGGTATATTATAAATCTGTCTTAATTATACCATAATTAGTACCTACTTAGTTATCCCGTTGTATTTTAATATAATACAATAACAATTATAACCATCGGTTCATAAATATTATTATATTATCATGCTATAAAAAAATAAACTCTACAACTTTGCATACAAGTATTATCCGTCTATCCACATATGCATATAACACATAATCTAGGAACTTCTTATTTTAGACGAATAAAAATATAAATAAATAATTATTATGGCATAACGAAGACTGCTTGGAACCTGTGTCGCGACTGCTGCGGCAGAATATACATAATGTACAAACCGCATGGGAATAAAATTCCATCCGGTGCGACTTAAATAATAAAATATATAATCCCGACGACATATGGAATACGCGTTTATATAGAGTCTATAATACGTCATGTGCGTTTGATAATACATATTATAGACGCGTGACTATTATATTTCATTAGATATTTCTATACTCTTTGGTCATTTTTAGATTTGACGGAACACGCGCATCGTCCCTATCACCTGGCACTAACGAGCCCGACATTATGTTAAAAAAATATGTTTGTAATAGTAGATGGTGGTCGGTGGATGATCTTCTTATACGCGGGGTTGGTGCATCAGAACGAACAGTAATGTGGGGAGAGTGTTTTTGTTATTGTTGTTGGAGTTTTTACCATGCAACAAAATACTGTATAGGTAATATAGGTATACGTAATTCGACAGGAGACGTTGAAGTCTCTACGGAACTATAGGTTTAGGTATAATACCGTGGATTGCAGTTATACATTATTAAATTGGCACCGCGTAACCATTATAATACCTTCACATACGCACTCACAAATATAATGTATATTATATACAGGCTGATTTACCAAGCTTGCTTACTCCCATTATTTTTCTTCAAAAATACAGTTATCAAACACTGATTTTTGAGATTTTTAAATATACTTAAAGACCATAATATTTTAAAATTCCTAAAATATTTGTGTACTACTATAAAATAGTGTTGTAGTCCAACGGAGATACAAACTTTAGTTTTTCAAATGATAACCCTATTTTTCTACTGTAAATTACTAAGCGGATAAATTTTCTGAAAATGTTTACGTATAAAAATCAAACCAGCAGTTATTTAATTTTGTGTGCCAAGGATAATAGGTCCGTTATAATGAATTAGGATGATATGGGGGCTATGGTGACCGAATGTTTTAGTAATCAATATTAAACTATCAACATATTTTATAATTTGTAAAAATGGTCAAAGTATTTAAAATACCAGTTATATTAAAACTATTTTTAAGGACTATTACCCCTAATATATAAACGTTATATAAATATATAATACCCAACAAACTATATACTCGTTTGAATTTCGAATTCGGTACTTAAATCGAAATGTTCGAAAACAGAAGTTTGTATCGTTACAGGATACTATCTTTAAGTAGGTATAGGTAGATACTATAGGCTATATGGTAATGCCTAGAATAAGAAAATATGGTCTCTAAGTATAATATAAATATGTAGGCTTTTAAAATTCCAAAAATCAGAATTTTTTTTATAAATTCGTAATATAAAAGAAACTAATGATTACGATCATACTTAGTAAATCACTCTGTATAACTATAATAATACTAATTGTAAAGTTCACTGTAAACCCGAAGTACCGCACTATTATTGGTATACCAACCAACGTACTTATAGCCGAAAAGTATAGGTAAACGTAGTGATATTGTGTAATAAATTATATATAATTTCACAGCAGATTTAGATGACTATAAAGGCCCAGTTTTACAATAGTTAAACTAAGGTTAAACCGTGGAATTCGGCTGGTAAAATCAGTGGGTCAAGCACTTAAGCGTAACCGAGGTTTAAACTATGATTGTAAAACATTCAATATTTCAAAAAGTGTACATTTTTTTGAAAATATTTTTTAAGTTTTTTACTTTTTTGAATGACAACATGGGGTTTTAATTTTATATTTCAAAGCAGAATATTTTTCTTAGTATTTTGGTACTTGAAAATCGAATTCGGGGCGAGTAGTTTATGAGTTATAAGTATTTAAAGTTTAGATGAGCGGAGTGGTGTGGTACGGGGTTACCCCACGAAATGTTTGTCCACTTCTCCTCTCATCAAAACTTTGAAAATTTATAACTCATAAACTATACTCACCCCAAATTCGATGTTCATGTACGTATCGAAATACTAAGAAAAATATACTACTTTGGAATATAAAATTAAAACCCTATGTTGTCATTTAAAAAAGTAAAAAACTTAAAAAATTATAAGGATAAAAAATATTTAAAAATATTATTTTTTATTTTTTAATATAAACGTTGTTTTATAAGCAAATTGAAACTATGTAAAAATATCTTTTCAAAAAAATTAACACAATTGAAATAATGATTGTTGTTTGATAAAAGAAATTACCCGGTATATATATATATAATGTGTAATATATTTCATGAGTACTCACTTCGGCTGGCCATAAATATTTCGATGGCGATGTTCTGCAATAAATACCGGCGCGAAAATATTGCCCTGATTTCCGAAAAGTACCATTTGCCGTGTAAATGATCGCAATATTTCAACACCTGTGAAAAAAAAGATAAAGTTTTATGTAATTGCTCGTGTAGTAAGACATGACATGTAATCAAAACTAATTATTTTTGGGGACTATTATGGAAATATAGAATAATTTTCAAATCATTCATATTATTGCAGCACCTATAGGCTATAATATAAATTGACTAATCAGTATAATATACTGTAGAGATAAAAAAAAACCAATTTCTCATTATTTCGAGAATAAAATCATGTCCGCTCTTCAACACTACTCAGCGTAAAACAAATATATTTTGTAAAATACAAGTCTATAATATATCGTCTTATTATTATTCGCGATAAGTCTACAATACTCATAACTACGACATAATATTATACTTTACGTATTGTACATAGTTTTTGGTAGTAGGTACTTATATAAAATATTAGATCATCATAACAATTTAGACTCGACGGCAGCCAGTAATGAATGTTACAGTTCTTGGCGCGTTTGTTCTATAAGCTATTTGCACGCAATCGAATACATTTTGTGATTAACTCTAATCAACTGTATTTATAATCGATGATAATCGACTCAACGATCGTTTTATATATATAAACACACCGCAGAAAATGTATAACAATTGGGTATGTTGCAGGTCGTAGCGCGTCTTAAAGTCAGTGGCGTAATGTCACGTCAGCGATATTTTTCTTAATGGAGGAAAGAGGGTTTCTATTTTGAATAATTTTGAGAGGGAGCATAAACACGCTCGAAGTATATGTATCATATAAACCACTGTAGAGTTTCGTAAATCGAATAATCGTTATACCTACGTAACTATTATAATATAGGCAGTGCAATACAATATACATGGGTAATTTCAAAATTATGGGTTATTTCATGTCACGCAGCTGTGGTCTCTTCAATTATGGGCTGAATAGAGTTCTAAAAAATGTTTTACCTTAAATATTATTTACCTTACAAGGACTCAATATTTTTAAGTTGAAATATTTATTATTTTAAGTATGAAACACATCTAAGTAACCCAAATCTCTCTCCCTAAGCGTGTCACAATTAGTAGGTTTCTAGCTTTTTTTTTAAATATGTCAGACATAGTGCTAACTCGCGGATAGTAAAAAGTGATTTTTCTATTGTATCTATATAATACTAACTTCCCCACATTTTTTCACGCCCAAAATGAGACTTATCTAAACACGCTATTATATTGTAATCATAGCATGCCATATCATTATCACACGATCATCTGAAATTCATACAACGAGCACGTCCGCCGGTATCTCATCTATCTTATATTTACGATTATGGCATGCCGCTGATAGGGGCGCGGCACGGCGTTGTTTGCGTTTATTAATGTTTGTATACATATTATAATATTAAAATATTATATTATGTATAAAAACACAATCGCACACACACACACAATATATATATATATATAAATGTGCAGTAAACACCCAGTGAATGTTATTAAATTATGTCTCGTATAGTCGTATATTATACATTGGGGTCGTACCCCTAGTGCGCGCGTTCATTTCGCTGTAATTTGTCGTCGTCATCCCTTATATGTTTACAATATATATAGTATGTACACACTGCAGCGTGTGATCTGCAGAGTCCGTCGGTCGTATTATATTTTCGCTTGTGAGGTGACGAGATAAGTGACGAGGACCATGCCGCAGACTACGATGCGAGAATTATAATAATTAAAATTCATGAGAACTGTGCGTGGGCATGTGCGTGGGCATGTGCGCGGTAACTATATAAACGTGATAGGTGTTGACGTATAGATATATGACATTATAATACATTTTTTTACATATTATTCAAACAAAATACTTATTTCATAAATACGGACGAAAAAGTTGATCGAAGACGATCGGCGCGTGTCCTGCAGAAGGCTGCGTTAGTACTGTGTTAATATATTTTGAATTATATGTGCATTTTGTTTGCATTACTCTGCATCTCCGCAAGTTTCAAATACTCGCGGGCCTAGACTTATTTCTTGGACGAGTAGGAATTGTGTTGACTGGATATTATGCCTCTAGATTTTTTAGATGGACTTGACATTTTTAGGACTTGTTTTCTCCTTACAGTGGCCTTATGTTTGTCAAAGGGACACTGTTGTAGATGCGGGAGTCTATAATTTTATGTACATTGGTAAAAAAAAGTTGCTGATAATAGAGCAGCGCGAATTCCAATATACCAGTTTTGTTGTAGATTATTGTGGAATGTTTGTGCGAAAAGTAAGCTTGGCAGACGTCAAACGTCACTCTCGGGTATATTTACCGTATTATCTGTTTCGTTCAACGTCTTTTCCATTTATTTAATATTATACAACACGGAGCCATTTAACCTAATAAGTAATAAGAACTATTATTGCCACCCACTGCAGAGTGCGAACTGCGCTGCAGACCGCGTATTATAGGTACCCATTATGTATGGGAAATAATACGAAATATCATTGAACTCGATGAGGAAAAGGCCACGACCATCTACGAATTATATTATATCATCATGAGCCGAAACACAAAATATTATTATATGCGTAAGGATAACGGAATAACGATGAATAAATTAAATAAAAAAATAGTCTATAACGCGTACGCTGCGGCGAAGAAGGACCACACATCATGCATGTTACTTTTAAATATAATACTATAGCTTGTACCTAGACGCCGGAAAGGTACACATTATACAACATATATTCTATACAACATACATACAGACACGAAGGTTTTTATACAGGAAATTAAACGCAAAACTGTCAAATGTCAAATGACGAACGCGGTTATGAGTTTGTGACGTATTTTCCAGCTACTATATTATACGAAGTAGTGCCTACACATACACTGCATTAATACATAATATAATATATTATTGTGTTATATATATAGCTATAATAGGTGTATATTATTATGGTTACTATGATTACTACGGCACTGCAGTTACAAAAACAAGTCGTTATATTTGTATAATAATAACAAAATATTAAAATTATCGTTACAACTATGATAAAATAAAAATAATTACCACGCTGCCGCAACCGGATGACGTTATTCTGTATACGCGCATATTATATTATATCGTCAGTATAGGAATAACGAACTCGCAAGAGATATTAATAATACGCGTAGTTTTTATACATATGCATGTACCTATATATGACTACAGATGATATTATTATAAAATTAAAACGGAATAATATTAAATTGTAAAATACACACTGTCGTTTGAAGCTCGCGAGCATTCGGAGTTCGGACCGATCCAGAAACAAGGAGTCGTTAAGATCGGAATTTATGGCTACGGTATTAATGTGCACGTCTTATATTAAACAGTTGTTGGTCTGCACAGTGCCCATGTAGATGGTATAGGCAGCGAGTTATATATATCATGTATGTAAAGATACATTTAAATAAAAGCGTATTCGTATGTGTGTATGTTTAAATAATGATGAACTAAATGAAACGCGAAATTAAATTTCGATGGTCAATTATTTTTTGGACAGACACGTGTAATACATAACGGGGGTAAAAAACGAAAATAAACTTATCCCGCCGTTTTGGACTCATTAACTTCGTTTAAAGATCAAATAAATTATAAACGGTACCTACGAATAAATTAAGTAATATACGCGCGCGTTTAGTCTCGTTAGATAAACAAAAATTAAATTGGCCGTATGATTTCTAAAAATAAATAGTGTGTTGAGAATAATTATATTATTATGAAATTAAATAACTTTAAGAGAACGGGATTTAATATAGAATCCTGGATACAAATTATATAGGTGCCTATTACATAAATGATCACATTTTATGTTTTTTTTTAAGCGGTATATAGGTATAATATTATGTAAATTGTACACTTCATTATTTTAAGTGTGTATAATGGCGAAAAACCAATTGTTATAAATATCGCGAGTGGCCGGGCGTGACTGTTTATATTATGGAGCTCACGCCTGTAGATGAGAGATTATAATACTGAATAGCTGCTGCAGTCCACTATTATTGTCCTAAATGTGTACCTATGTACTATTGTATATTATTTGTTTGACGTTGTAAAATAATACTACCTATTAAAAAATAGCACCAGCAGGTTTCTATTTTTTGGCTTTAAACTTTTGGATTTAATATATTTATAATTTAAGTGAAGAAAATATGTACGTATATAATACTATATACATACAATATAGTTGTATGTATATTATATATTATATAATCATCTGCATGTATACAAATCGTACATAATTAGAGGGCCGCAGACTATACGCGAGTAAAATAAACAAGTCCTCAGTCGTTTTCGATGTGAAATATTATATCTGCTGCAGCACGTGTTTTTAATAGGACGAACCTCCCCGGTAATTTATTAGGGATGTTGTGTCTAGGCGATGACAATTCCCCGGTGGCCTACGGGCCGTGATGGTCGCCGTCCGCACACAAAACACAGCCTGCAGGACCACCGCCGCCGCCGCCTCCTTCGTCCTGCGATAATTATTATTATCCTGTATACGCACATTTTATTCACTCAAGTCCGCGTGTGTGTGACAGAGAGAGAAAGAGAGAGAGAGACAAAGAGACAGGTCTACTTGCGCTGCACACGCGACGACGTTATTTTATTTGGGACTGCGCACCATTCTACGATATATTATTTTATGGTAATAAACTGCACGCGGCCAACGAGATACATTTTTCGAAAATCGAAAAAACGGTACGCTTATTTATTATATCATCGTTATATACACACAGAGTCGCGCTAAATCTCCGAGTCGAATTCCTGTCCAGTCGTTGTACATCACGCATAAATAGAGGCGTACACGTGCCGAAAACCGTTCAGTTGTGAAATGGAATTTTTTCCGACGGTATAATATTATATTTTACGCACGTCCGACCGTGGTGGCGTGTTACCGTGTAATACGATTATACTGTCCGAATAATTATATTTTGGTCCGATGAATAATATATTTCTCGAGCAATATAGGTATTATATATTATTATTGTTAATAATAATTATATCGACGACTATCATCATCACTACTGCGACTTGAGATACTGCAGAATCAGCATATAGGTACATTTGAGAAAATAAAATTCTTATTACAAGGACAGACAAAATACATTTTTTGGTTTTTTTGAAAAAAATACAAGTGACATAATATTATATAGGTACATGCGATACATAAGAATTAAACTTCGAAAATAACAAAACACATTTGTTAGATTAAACCGGCAGGTAGGTAAACCTATATTGTTTGAAGTTATAAACTAGCATTTTCTAGTCTCGGTATAATCATTATTCGAATAGGTAGTCTTGTTCGTACAAAAACCACAGTGGATTATCCGTCACGATCATCACTGTTATCTTACATTCTTAGACGGCAGACTATTATTAATTTTATAGAAAACAGTGGTAAAATTATAATATTATGTAGTTTACTTATAGGAGTGTCGTGCGTATAAACTTTATCGTAATCTGCGTAATATTAAAGATAAAACTATGAAAGATACAATGCCATACAATAAATATATACCTATCATTACTCATTTACTCCTTAACTATACCCCATATACAGTACACTTATATATCAAATATATTCGGGTCGTATAGCACGAGTGACATACAATATATGTCTAACTATTCAGTTTTTTAAATTAATATATATTATATAGGTACCTCTATATATATTTCGGTATCAGCTGATTTAGAATTTTGGAAAAAATAAATTGAAAAAAAGTAGCTAGGTGCAATGATCATCCGGTTTACATTAAGACACCAACAATATATATACGAGAATAATGTTATGTGAGGTGGGTGTGTGGGTGGGGTTGGCATGTTACGCCTTTATTAATTGATATTCTCATTTCGTACCGTCTGATGACACGAATATAATAATATATCATATGATACTGGCCGATTACACTTAAAACACGCGTGCAGCGTTAGATGAGGTATATACAATTAATATTTGCCACCGGGGGAGGGTCACAGCGGCGGCCGTGTGAATATCAACCGCAGTTTCGTGCGTATATACACATAATCACCACCGCACACAAAACACGAGAAAATATTATTATTATACACTCGACGGTATATATTATTATTATTATTATTATTATTATTATTATTATGGCGTGAACCGAGCACGTCGCAGGATAGGCGCCACACACACACGATCGCTAAAATCACACGGATAGCACATACGCTGGTTCCAAAAATAATCGCGCCACCGACGGGGCTAATGGGTGCCCCGTCACCGCCACCGCGTCCTTTGGTGATTTATGCCCCTCATCCGCGGCGCTGTTGTTCCGACGACGAGGTGGCCCGGCAACACACATATATATATAACTGCATATTACTATATTATATATAGGCTGCACAGCTTCTTTTTTTTTATATATATACATAAATTGCTTTTCTCGTTAATATTATATATTGGTAGGTATAAACATATATCTATACGAGGTATACGGGTGATCCATTTAACGCTAGACACGCTCATTATTATTTCAGAAATTAATTAACGTTTTTGAACATATATATTTTTTTTACATATTTTTAAGTCGTTAAAAACAATATTCTTTTTCTAAAAATTAATATTCTACTATTTTTATCGTAACATTTGTTTAATCTTGTTTACTCTATTGATAGGTATACACAATTTTAATTGCTTAGTTCGGAGCAGAATATTTTTCGATGTAGGTATTTTGATCTATATATAAAAATCAAATTTTAAGCAAGTATATATAGTTTATTAGTGATAAGTTATAAGTTTATAACTAATAAACATTTAAAAGTTTTTACGAGCGGAGTGGAAGACTAATTTATTTGTGGTATTTACCTCACTATCCAATTATATCTAAATTCTATAAAAGTTTAAACACAGTTATTCCCAATTCATAAGCTATACACATCCGAATTTCGATTTATATTGCACTTAAACTAAATTATATCATAATTCAAAATAAGTAATAAAAAAATATTGTTATCAATTAAAATTGTTTTTTACAACAATTATAAATGCTGATGGTTTTCATATAAAAAATACATATTAAATGAACACAGTATAATATTATTTTCCGTAATCACATTATAATTGCTAATTTGCATGTCAAGCACTAAAATCACTGTTATTTAAATGCAAATACTAATGTTTTTGAATTTATATCATTATAATACTATATACAAGACGCCAAGACGGCTGTATAGTAACTTATATAAATATATATATAAAACGATCGCAACGATGAGCCACTTTATATACCGGTACAGTTATACCTACTAATTGCCAATTGAAAGATAAGTGATCAACGTTTAATATTATTATATCTATTTAATGCAAATACTGCACTATATAAACGCAGAATTTCATAACAAGCCGAAAATAAGTATACATTATTTATCTAACCGTATTTTTGATGAGTATTTGGATTTGACTGGTTTTATTCGCAGATTGATAGTCTCACTTTTTTGTGAACTTAATGAACTAACCCTGGGTATACAGGCAATCAATTATTATTTTATTACAATTATTATATTGTAATAATCATACGCATATATATTCTATATGATGTACACGCGCTCCTTCCGCATAATGTGTTTGTTTTATTTCTATAGTCGTTATACTTTTACAAACCCCCACACCAGAACTATATTATACCTATATACATATTATAAAACTACAAGAAAAGTAATATTTTCCATTGTATTGAGTTTCGCGAGCGCCCCCCAGAGATATGCTCTACGCCACCAGAGACGACGACAAATTGCCACAGTAATCCGAAGTGACGTTCATCCCCCACGAGGACGCGCGCGCACATATATATATACTGGTATATACATTATACACACATATATACTGTATAAGATCGCGACCGTAACTCCGGTCCCAAGGATTACGAGAGATGTATATATATATATATATATATATATAAAGCGCCGACCATTTCACAGAGGGGACGGACTTAGACTTAATAAGTAAATAAAATGTACATATATGTGCGTGCAGTGCGCGTGTAGGTAATCAAAAATCGACGTAATAGTAGCGACAGGTCGCTTCCAATATTCACTATAATTTTCCGCAGTTTGCGCGATCTGACGGCCTGTACTTATACGCCGTAATATCGCTATCGGCAGATCACCAATTGAAAAATTAAAACAAATGTTATTATATTGAACAAATATGAAATAAAAGTGTTTTTATTTTTTTTTTCATTGTATCACATGTTTCGAAAATGTGCATTATATACAATTTAAATATAATATTTATTTTGAAATGCAAATATTATATTTTACAAAAACGTACATAAACGAGTCAGTTCTATACATTTGCATTTTTATCTAATGACTCTTTCAGTATAAATTTGAGCCTACACATATATAAAAAAAAATATATAGATTTATATATTTGTGTCTTAAATTATATAATATATATAAGAGTTATAGGTACATCACATATTTTTATCGAATATATAATATACCTACGCCAATACGATGCATCTTAAACTAGTAATTAGAAATACATGTTTTCTGGTGAGACATAATATTAATTTTATATAAAAAAATAAAAAAATAACAGCATTAATTATCATAGTATTATATACCAGGAAGGTATAAAGTGTAAGGAAAAATTTTAGATACAACCGTATATGTAATATTGTTAATATAAATGTATTATATACATGTGTATGAACACTGCACAATAGTTATAAACATTTATACTATTTAATGTGTTCCATTAAGTATTATATAGGTATAATGTATATATTATGAGATACATATTTATTCTGTTACATCAGCTTTTTCTATTAGCTATATAAGAAAAATTCAAGGTAGGTTACATAAATCAGAAATTATATTATATGGGTAGGTATAGTTACTATTTATGTTTATATTAAGTGCAAAGTGCAAACTTAATATTATAATATGTGCATAATAGTTGAAGTTTATGCGTATATATTCACCTCTAAAATAGAAATAAATCATGATATACCTATGAAGGTATAATTTATAACTTTATAATTAAATCACTGGAAATAATGAAAAGTTAATTATTGAAAATGTATTCATAAAAAATATGAGGTAGTATTGATATATTTTTATGTTTTAATTTTCTATCAATAAAACAAAATGCAAACAATTAAAAAAAAAAAACATTATATATAATGTATATATACATTATGCGATTTATGCATAGTCATATTATTATGAAACATTAGATTTACATACCCTATATATAGGGCCCACTAATAACTATGGAAAGTGGAAGGTTAATTCGAGTAAAATACTCGTATATATAGATATGTACAATTTTATTCTATATATAGTTGGTAAGTAGTAGGTATATAATAATGTGTAATTATACGTTATAGAGTTTAAACTTTAAATGACCTGATTATTATTAGCGTAAACTGATTTTTTAAAATCGTTTTAGCAACTAGTAACCTATATACGATACAAATGATAATTGTATAAAATATGTGTAATATGTGTAAATTATAATAGGCACCTACACACGAAAACAATGCACATTTACCTACATAGTTGCATGTATTAAACGAGACATTTATGGATCACACCGTTTGGCCGCAGAATAATATGCGGAATGCGTATAGAAATTCCAGTCAATTAGAAGAGTTTCACAAGACAAATACGACCAATGAATGTAATACTGCGGCCTGCAGTAGTGAGTGAAGATTTACATACAGTCACATTATAATACTATACGTACCTTCCTTATGCCTATATTTAGACGATATATCAAACGGTATATATTGCATCGGCGAATCTATGTGAGAATATAAAAAAAACTTACCGCGCTCGACCACAAACACATTCATAATATGATATATATATATATATTGTGTTGTATAATATATAATATGCAAAGACTATATATATATATATATATATATTAACCGCAGCCTGCATATTATACATATTATATTATATATTATGTAAGTACTGATACATATACCGCTTCTATACCAGCTACTACCTAATACGTAAATATTATAATATGCATTTAAGTCGTCATTATTTTAACAAATATATATAGGTTCGAAACGAGCCATTGTATTTGGAACGAAACTCGTATAACGATTTACACACACCACTGCACTATGTATAGGTAAGGCCTGCGCCTATATACTTATAAGCGCACGTGTATATGCGAATACCTTTTACGAAAGTGTCGTGTGAGAACTATAAAACCGCTAAGTCTTCGCACCTGTTCGCGGAGTAGAGAATATTTTCAGAAAAAAAAAATAAAAACAGAATACACAAACGAACCAGAACCTACTATAATATATATAGGTATATATACAAATAACCTATATATACGTTTGTATATTAGGGCTGGGCTTACCTATAGACTAGGAAACTATAATGATAAGTACTTTATAGGCGCACATATACCTATTTATAGGTTGTTATCCTATATAGGGTGGCTCACATATAAAATTCGTTTGGGTTCACGAAAACCAAACATTTAATTTTTATTTAAAAATTGGTATACGTATACTATAGCTGACCGTTTCCATGCGTTCCTATGGGAATTTCTTATAAATAAAAGATATAATTATAATAATTATACCTGCATATATTATGTAAATACGCGTACAATAACAAAATGCTATGTCAGTACCTATATTTGATGTACATCATTATATTATATATATAGACTCAAAAACTTCTCAACCAATTCTGACGGAAGTTTAAGATATCGTTCTTAGAGTTATATCAGGAAAGTTTATATAGAAAGTGATTTGAACCTGCACGTTCGAATAAATATAGATACCTACCGAGTGGCCTACATCCAATTATCCGTCACAGGAATCCTAGCTGTAGCTAATATATATTATATTCTCGGTCGAATTAATAGTTCACAAAGAGAGTTACATACCGATGTCACACTAAAACCTAGGTACACCAATATATAGCACTGTGTTTCAAGTTTGTTATATTTCTCCCGGTCAAAGTCTGTAGGTTATGCAGCTATATAATATATATAGCTGATATTATGATAGTAAATATTATATTATTACTAAACGTATACGGAGTAGGCTTCGAAGAAAAAGCGAACAAATGGATATAGACGACACTATCCTATATTATTGGTATAAGATATACGACTGTGGTTCTGGGCGAAGGGGGGAAAAAGGCGCGATTACAGAGCACTGTGTAGCTGCGATCCGACCGCCGACGACGCCGCCGATATCGATCCGCGGCGGCGCGCGCGACGGGCGGGTCGCACGCCATTGGTCGGGTAGGCGTGACCTGGGTGGCCACTGTAACCGGTGGGTCGAGAACCCGGCGGCGACCCGGCAGTTTGATCGCCCGACGCAGCCGCCGCACGCGCGCAAACGGACCGAACGGATCACGCGGGCCGCACGCGACAGCCACATCGCCACCAGATCAGTACATTACGGCTGCAGTGACCGACTATTCTACAGATTGTAGAATACTGCTTTTATATCGTGCGCGCGAAACCGTATACTACCTAATATACATATATACGCGTAATAGTACCTACACGGCGGTTATCGTGACGGGATTCGCGCATACGGCTGACCGCGGGCATGCTGTTGCCGTCGGACATGTTGGCCACACAATCCAAGATGCTGTACCAGCTGAACAAGTACTGCGTGGAACGGGTGGAGACTAGGAAGACGGCCACAGCCAAGGCGGTGCGGGAGGTGTGCAAGGTGGTGCAGACGGTACTGCACGAGGTGGAAGCTCAGGAGCCGCGGTTCATATCTTCGCTGGCCGAGTGTAACGGCCGGTACGAGGGCCTGGAAGTGGTGTCGGCCACTGAATTTGAGATCGTGCTCTACCTGAACCAGATGGGAGTGTTTAACTTCGTCGACGACGGGTCGTTGCCCGGGTGCGCGGTGCTCAAGCTGAGCGACGGCCGCAAGCGGAGCATGAGCCTGTGGGTCGAGTTCATCACGGCGTCCGGGTACCTGTCGGCCCGCAAGATCCGGTCCCGGTTTCAGACGCTAGTGGCACAAGCGTGCGATAAGTGCGCGTACCGGGACTCGGTCAAGATGATGTCGGACACGGGCGAGGTGAAGCTCCGGATCCGGGACCGGTACGTGGTGCAGATCACACCGTCGTTCAAGTGCGCGGGCGTGTGGCCGCGGTCAGCCGCCCACTGGCCGGTGCCGCAGCTCACGTGGCCGCATCCCAACCTCATCGTGCAGGTCAAGACCGAGGGATTCGACCTGCTGTCCAAGGACAGCGTTATCATGCATGGAAAGCAGAACTCAATGGAGGGCGACGCGTGGGTGATGTCCTTCACTGACGTCGAGAACCAGCTGCTTTATGGCGGCTGCCGGAAGCGTTGCCTGAGCATTCTCAAGACGCTCAGGGACAGGCACCTGGACCTTCCCGGCAACCCGATCACCAACTATCACATCAAGACCTTGCTGCTGTACGAGTGCGAGAAACACCCGCGGGACGCCGAGTGGGAGGAGACCGGCATCGCGGACCGCATCAACGGCATACTGCTGCAGCTCATCTCGTGCCTGCAGTGCCGCCGGTGTCCGCACTACTTCATCCCGCACCTGGACCTGTTCAAGGGCAAGACCCCAGCATCCCTGGAGAGCGCGTCTAAACACGTGTGGCGCCTCAGCCGAGAGATACTCACGAACTCCAGGGCCTTCGACAAGCTCTGAGGGACCTCGCGGCCCGTCCGCCTCGACGCGTATATTTTGTATAACGTTATATTATTATAATTTATTGTCATTATGTGTGTGTTTAGTTATTACAGAGTGAAACCTCTATGGTCACGAGGGACACGCTCTATCGATCGGTAACTACGAAAGTTTATCGTCCGTTATTCGGAGGTGTATTATTATAATCAGAGGTTTCACCTTATTTTTTTTCACATCAAATCGCGTTCGCGTATACAATATAATATATTACGTACAATTTAGTACCTATTAAATTATATAATATAATATTATTACTATATACGCCACACCTAATAATAGCTAGTCAACGCGTTTCCGTCGGACGCTGAAATCGATGAGATATATATATATATATTATATATAATAATATACTTAATGTTATATAATATTTTATATACTATTTTATATACCTACCTATTATATAGGTATTATATTAATACATGCGGAAGTCGCAATGCGTGATGATGATTATATAATACATTATTATTATTAATTTATTATAGTTAAATTTAAATGCAATGCAGCCGCCCAGAAAGATCTCTATATATTGTAGAACCGACAACGATTATCCTCTGTAGTTTACGCACTTTACGTTACATATTTAGGTATATTTATAATATATATACATTATGTATGGCATACTCACGTGTGATCATCAATGGTTTATTATATCATATTATTTATGATTATTATATTATTCTACCTATATCGTTATTAGTACTATAATAATTATTATACCTACTTCTATTTTATTACATATTTTTTTTTTTTAATCCTTAAGTTACAATAATATTGTTTTTTTTTTCGTTTTTGTTGTATGTGTGCAATATTAGATGTAGTAGAACGATTATATAATATTAAATACAATATGCTATATAATTTTGTTCGTAGGTAGGTACTTAATAGTTATTTATTACATGTATTATTATTACTTATTATACTGATACAATTATTGATAAGATTGACTTTTTTACTATATATGCGATTTATAGACGGATATTATTGTTATACATATATTCTTAATTATCGGCTTTCTTCTTTTTAATGTCTTAATAGCTCATAATAATACCTATTATATTGTGTTTGTAAATATTTTATAAATACCTATATAAATAGAATACATTATTTATAAACAATATTATATATATACCTACCTACATACTAAGTGAAATAGAAAAATAAAATTACTGGAAATATTTAAATGTCTTGTATTTTTTAATTTTATAATTATATGAATATATGATAGAATACATAATATGTTATATTATATTATAATTTATAATATATTATGATTGCAGGTTATACCTACTACAAAATATAGACAAGAAGCATTATCTATACATAGGTACCTACCTACTTATATATAGGTAGCTGGTTAAGTAGCTGTATAAGGACAAATAATTATTTGAAAAATCAAATCATTTATAGGTACCTAAATACCTAACGCTATATGCGATATACGCCTAGGTACCTATTATGAGTTTATTTGTATCATAAAGTGTTATATTTTATACCTATAATATATGATACTTACTCGAAAAAATAAAATTTATTAGAATTACTATAGGCATATAATATGATTGATATATAGCTACAAAAGATGATTTCAAAAATAAATTACAAAAAATTTAAGGGAGTGTATCTAATGTACAAACGAATACTGTAAATGTCATAATATTATATCAATAGTATTTACATAATACATTTCGTATACTTATAATATGAACTATATTAAATAATATTATTATTCGAAATATAGGTAGGTACCTATATTAATAAAATAAATTACAATGTTCCAATATAACCAATACATTTTTTTTTATCTATAGATATACCTATTAAGAGATAATAATGTAAAAGAAAATAAGCCAATGGTCCCGTTATCGAAGCTTTTATTTTCTTAAAAAAAAAAAAGATAATAATATAATCTAAATCAATTAATTTAATTTAAGAATTTAAAATGTTTTACTTATCATGGTTTCTTGATATTCAATAGGTCACAGAACGCCGAGCTTATTTGAATATTTTATGAATTTATGAACATATTATTTATATTCCAAACTAAAAACTTTACTTACCTATTTAAACTTATATTGTATAATACATATTATATACCCAGTGGCCAGTATCCACATTTATATTTTGGATTAGAAAATAATATTATTTATTATAATATAATATAGGTACCTAAATATTATAAATGAGAATTAAAAAAAAAAAACATTTACAATTACATATAAAGTACCTATACCTAAGCTTATAATATCTGATGACATTTTTATTAGATATCATATGAACGTCTGACCTTAACAGAAAAAAATATAATGGATAAATATATATATATATAGTTACACAAAACACCAAAATTTAATTAGACTTTAATATATCATGCAGGAATGTATAGTGGCGATAATCTACCTATTGTAAATATTATTTATGTAATTAATTTAGAATGAACCAAGTGCACTTGTCTTTTTAGCTATAAACGGCATAAGAAATTTCTTATATATTAATATAAAACAATAATGCGGTTACATTTTTTACCGATAACTTCTTTGATAATATTGATAATTCGAGTTGACTCTTTTTTAAAAAGTACAAGAACAAACTATATGAATTTGAACCATGGAAATTGCAGATAAATATATTTCATTTTATTTTTTATTCATTTTTTAATTCGTTTAGTTTTTTGGAGTGTTTTTATTAGAATATAGCCTATTCTGAATAGGTAACGTATACTATATGGGTATCTATACTTTGGTATAGGTACAATAAGTACATATTATATTTCTATACTTACTATTACACCCCATTATAGAAAAATTATTGTTAAAATAAATTACACTAATATTGCTACACCGTTACAATCTAATTATAAGCTGATGTAAATACAGGATAACTATATATATATGCTTCGTTTCGAAACCGTTGCAGAATACACTGCAAAATGGGATGTAAAGCTCGAGACACTAAATATATAGTATTTAATCCATATATTATCGACCGTGTGATACTGCAGAAATGCAATATTTTTACTGACGGTTTTGAATGGAATAAATAGCAGTGAGATATACATTTTGACATATTAGATCCTCATTTCTCTTCTTCGAATATTTAACAATACCTACCCATACTATACCTACTTATCTATATATCTAATATTTAATAAAGATCTACGATAAAATTAATTAAGTAAATACCGCGCGTGATATTATGTTAGTTATCATTAACGCAGCACGCAACTCGGGCTCACCAAAAATAAATCTCACGTACATTTCTTGATCGTTATATAGTTTTTAATTTTTCCTGCCTGCACACGCAATTCGGATGCACCCTATAGGTAGGTATGCCTAATAATATATGTCTCGCAAGCACGGTTGACATAAATATATGTGATATATTTTACTTTATTTCATGATATATTAATATTATTACCAACTTATATAAGTCCTGAATAAGTATGATATAAGAGTAGTTTATTTATTTAATTGTCTACATATAAGTATATTATTTAACGAATAAATGTGCAAAAATATCGATAAAAATTAGAACTTATCGGCGTATGTTATAGATATATAGAATATAGATAGATAAATAATTATTAACTATTGTTTTTTTTACATGCTATGCTGATGTGGATGAGAACTGATATTTATATCAAATTAATAATAAACATTGTCGTTTAAGTCATCTGTATAAATATGTGCACCGTGCACTATATACCTAGGTATCTACACCTAATTATTTGGCTAATATATAGTATGTACTACTAAAAGGTTAAATATACGGCTTTTAGAAACCAAGTGTTACAAATTAATACATAAGATTACCTATAAGAAATAACTATAAGTTTCCCAATGGCTATTATGTCACCTAATAAAAAAAAAAAAACACTGCGACCGGTTAATTTAAACGTACCTACCTTTATCTAACTAGACATAAAATCTAATTTTATGGTATAATAATCGAATATAAAATGTGTTAAAGTTACGATTAATAGATAGCTATTATTTGAGAATATGCGTATTATGTAATACAATTCTTCAAACGATCTCGTATTTAAAAAAAAAAAAAAATACGATAGGTAATCTTAAAACGCTTATACCTATATAGCTATATATTATATAAATTTATTGAACAACTTGTCTTGAACGTTTTCATTACCTAAATAACGTTTTCGGAAGTACCTATCTAAATCTATATAAGTACGATTATATATAGGTGCCGATAAAAAATGACACCACCTCATATGTGTATACCTATATATATATAATATACAATCAATAAACAAATAATAAAGTATAATTTATGTAAAATCGTTTGTTGTAAAACATTAATTACTTGTAACCATTTATATCGACGGGATGAATAATATGAGTAAAAATAGACGTTTACCTATTCATATATTATACACATCAAATTATAAAACACACACTTATAATACATAGGACATATATTATTATATGTATATAATATAATCGTTTAAACTTTGGGGATAGTCATACACATAAATATACACACACGCACTCACACAAATATATATTATATAATAATATGTAACGAATACTGCACTCTCCTGCAGCAATAAAGACTGCGCAGACAGTCGGAATGAAGAAAAAAAACACCAAACACCGCACACACACACATCAGTATATCTATTTGGCTCGTATAATAAATTATGAAAACGCGTCGTTTCGAGGGTAAAAAAAAGTATCGAATTTCCTGCCGAGCATGCGTGCGTTTATGCGTGTATATATTATATATACCTATACACACGCAGAAAGAAACAAAAATACGTGATAGAGAGAAGAAGAGAAATGGTTACAGCCAGCATCAGTTATATCTGTATATATACAGGGTGATTCACCGAGCAGGCTCAACCCCGCATTTTTTCCTTTATAATAATGAATTTATTGAAATTGTGAATTTTAAATAGGTGGATAGGCAGGTACACAATATATATATACTAACTTAAAGACTAATATATTTCAAATTATCGAGATTTTTATAGGTACCTATGTGGGTACCTTACTTATAATAAGTCAATAGGTACGAGTATTCTTCTGGAAACTCAGGTAATCCCCTAAACATTATGGACGCATTAAAATCAAAATTCGAACGATTTATTTAACTTTGTGACAATAATATAATAATAATACTACGTTCATGATATATGCGGTTATATAAAAATCGTAGTAATTAATATTAATCCATCAACATTTATAATAATTTGTAAAATATAGGTCTCATGCAAGTATAATAAATACTAGATCCGCTATATTACTAAATTACCTATATGTATTATATTATATTATAAATTATATAATATACATTTTAATAACTGTGAGATTAGGTATACGTACCTATACCTATACCTAAATGAGTATATCAATATTTTCAAAAACATTATATATATCATCTAAATAATTTTCAATCGGGTTCTCATTTGTAAAACAGAAGTTTGTATCGCCACAGCTATAGCACTCATATTATATTAAGTATATATAGTAGGTATAAAAAATCTGGAGGATTTAAAACATGGTCTGTCCCTATATAAGTACCTATATATTATTATGTAGATGTACTTATATGGATATTTAAATTCCAAAATTCAGAATCTTAATATAAGTTCATAATATTAAAGGAAAACATTGGGGGTGGGGATAGCATCCTTATAGTTCAACACTCTGTATATAATATACTTTACACTTGAGCTCGATATATGGATATTGCAAATGTAACGTATATAAATATAAAATGGATTGAAAAAAACACGTCTAAATGATAAAAAAAAATCCGAAGAAAAAGACTTATGCGCAGACACGCACACGAATCCGTGTAATGCGGGAAAGAAGCGCACCGCGGGAACGAAAACAAAACGGGAAAAAAACAAAAAAGGGGGAAAAAGAGTGACAAAAAGGCATACCGGTCGCGACGTAAAATCTGTCGTATGCGACGCGGCGGCGAAGAATATTATATTATTATCAACGGGTCGTACAGCGATTTTGTCGTATGCGGCCTGGAACCCGCCCCGGATCGATAGTCCCGCGAGACGAGCGCGCGCGCGAAATGGGCGTTCCCCTGGAGTCAACGCCTCCCGGGACCGCGCCCCACCGCGCCAGCAAGCGGGAACGCCCGACGCGGGCCACCATCCGACACCGTCGTCGTTGTCGTGGTTCCACCGAGCGGCCGCCGTCACCGCCGCCGCCGCCGCACTATACCGCAGTATCACGTCTAACGTCGATCGCACTACACATGACCACAACAATATTAATATTATCGTTCATGTCACAATAAATAAATCATCATCGCGTATCCCGCTGCATCCGCAACCGCACATATATTAAAGACATTATATAATTCTCGACGCGAACCCGCCGCTATCTATATATCAAACACAATCAGTCTACACATCGTTTCGTTTTCTCGTCCGTCCGCGTATATATATAATAAACGTGTCATATAATATTATTTTGATAATATTGGCACGGTCATCATGTCGTGACGGGAACGCGGTCCGCCGCCGCCGCCGACCTGCAGCAAGCAGGTGACATGCGACACGGTGCCGGTGCAACAGCCGCAGTAGCTGCGATGCTCGTGCCACAGGACATGCTGTCGGCCCAGACGAAGATGTCATACCAGCTGGGCAAGTTTTGGGCGGAACGGGTGATGGTCCGGAAGACGGCCGCGGTGAAGACGATCCGAGAGGTGTGCAAGGTGGTGCAAGACGTGCTCCGGGAGGTGGAGGCTCAGGAGCCGCGGTTCATATCGTCGCTGGTCGAATGCAACGGCCGGTACGAAGGTCTGGACGTGGTGTCGCCCACCGAGTTTGAGATCGTGCTCTACCTGAACCAGATGGGCGTTCTCAACTTCGTCGACGACGGGTCGCTACCCGGGTGCGCGGTGCTCAAGCTGAGCGACGGTCGCAAGCGGAGCATGAGCCTGTGGGTCGAGTTTATCACGGCGTCGGGGTACCTGTCTGCCCGCAAGATCCGATCCCGGTTTCAGACGCTAGTGGCGCAAGCCTGCGATAAGTGCGCGTACCGGGATTCGGTCAAGATGATCGCCGATACTAGCGAGGTGAAGCTCCGGATCCGTGAACGGTACGTGGTGCAGATCACACCGTCGTTCAAGTGCGCGGGCATATGGCCTCGGTCGTCCGCCCACTGGCCACTGCCGCAGATCCCATGGCCGCACCCCAACCTGGTTGCCGAGGTCAAGACCGAGGGGTTTGACCTGCTGTCCAAAGAATGTGTGACACTGCACGGTAAGCAGTCGGCGCTCGAGGGCGACGCGTGGGTCATGTCGTTCGTGGACGTCGAGAACCGGCTCATGTACGGCGGCTGTCGCAAGCGGTGCCTGAGCGTGCTCAAAACGCTCAGGGACCGGCATCTAGATCTGCCCGGCAACCCTGTCACCAACTACCACATCAAGACGCTGCTGCTGTACGAGTGCGAGAAACACCCGCTTGAAATGGAGTGGGATGAACCGTGCCTGAGCGACCGCATCAACGGCATACTGCTGCAACTCATCTCGTGTCTGCAATGCCGACGGTGCCCACACTACTTCTTGCCGCACGTCGACCTTTTCAAAGGCAAGGCGCCCGGCAGCCTGGAGAACGCGGCCAAGCAGACGTGGAGGCTGACCAGAGAGTTGCTCACCAATTCTAGGGCTTTTGACAAGCTGTGACGCGCCGCAGCCATAGGATCACACATACAATATATTATTAGGTACAAGCGGCACGCGCCTGCATGAGCATGCTCATAATATTATATCAGCTATATATCGCGCATCTTCATCGTAGTCGTCATCATCGACACCATCATAAACTCCGCCACCGTCATCGCTGACGAGGTTTTTATTACGTTTTGTTATATATTATTAAACATCGTTCTTATATTTTTTATATTATTTATTACATTTTTTTTCTGTCTTTTCGGCTCTCGTTCCTCTGCCGCGGAGAGACAACCGCCCACCGAACAGTGTGTTTGGTATATATTATTATAGTATATATATATAACTGTTTTTTATTATACTGCGCGTAACGCTTATATAGGTATATACCGCGATATTATGTAACCACTAAGACCACCCCATAAACATAAATAATATTATTTAATATGCGTATATGAGAGAGCGCCATATAATTTATCACTATAACGACATACGATACGATTTCATTTTTTTTTTAAATTGTTTTTAAATATTATTAAGTACAACACTTGTTGTCCGCCTCAAAAAACAAAACCATCTACATCATATATATTTTTTCAACGAGATTCACAAATATTATTATTATATTATTATCCTACGCTAGACCTATTACGCCGCTATATCGCTTATATATTATTATGTAGGTACGCGCGTACTATTCTTTTTACTCGGCGAGTCCTGATTATCGCATATTATACACATCAGTGGCGACTCACCGCAATTATATATAGTTCGTATAAAAGTATTTATCGGTATACACAGGTATGCACGATTGTGTATACTTATATTATCGATAATAATAATATATAGGTACCTCCTATATTATTTACGCTGTACAATATGTGTTCAATTATATTTTTTGTCAAAATTATTTTTATGTATCTTATTAAGTGTATCGCATAATAACTTTATAATGTATAATATTATGTATTATACGACGATTATAAAAATATTTTAGCCAGCAGTGGTCTCGACGATCAATATCAGCTGTATTTATTGATGTTTATAATTTTTACAATTCAATAAAACATGTCATAAATATACCTATAATCATGCATTTTGATAGTTATTTATGTATTTTTTATGACGTTATTATCATTTAGCATTTAAGAGTGATCGGTAAAAAATAACGTGCCCATTTATGAATAGTAATATTATTGATATTTTATTTAATACGAATTTTTAATTTTAAACACATAATATACCTATTATTAATAGTTATAATTTTCATCAATAAAATGTGTAGGTATTACTTATTTGTTCGCAATAACCATATTATATAATTATTTTTCCCAATTATTTTTTTCAACACAACCGAAAATCCACGCATAAATACGCAACACTAATAGGCAGATTATTATAGGGGCCTGCGCGCGACCTATTTTTTGCTCCAAAACATGCCTTACAGGAAAAACTCTCACGCCTCGTAGAGTGATCAGATTTTGATAATTTTTTTTTTGTTAGAAAGAGGAAAACTTCTTACAGGGCGCATTGAACTTTGATTTACAATATTCTATTTACGAGTTCTATGATAAGCTTTTGAATTTTACAAATTTTTACATGTTTTTAATTCTTAATTCCTTTTTGTTTTTAGCATTGTAATCAAAAATCGAAGTTCTATCCGCCCTGTAAAAAATTGTCCTCTTTCTAACAAAAAAAAATTATCGAAATCCGACAATTCTATAAAGCTTCCCTTAAAGTAATTTTTTTCGATAAAATACACCCTATTAACCACCCCTAAATAGTTATAATTAGTCTTATAATTGAGGTATCAACTAAAATATAAAATTGAATTTTCAAATTTTATAGAATTGTGGAAAATTTGAAAAACTGGCACCGGGACCCTTAAATATAATAGGTATTTATCACCAGGCAAATATTTCAATATTTGATTTTTAAAACACACTTCTGAGCTCATTATTACATAAAATAGAAAACTACAAACACAGTTATTAGCTCTATTTATAATAACTATATATTATAAATTATAATATACCAAAACATATTGTATCACAGACTTTTTTTTTGATATTCACCGTCATGATTGACTGTTGCAACATAAAATCAAGAATCCATTTTTTATTATACCAATTTACGATATGAGTGGTGTACTTCCGTAGAATATAATTACAAATAAATAACCATCACGCACGCCTAAAAACATACTAAAATCATAAAATTAACACTTATTATAATAGTTTTTATTCGACGAGTATCTACCTATACACTTCAATTATTGTTAAACGTTATCAAATACTTATTACGACAATAATGTTCTGTGGTAAAATGGATATAAAGGTAGGTATAAACTATAAATATAAGTAGGTTGCCTACAGCAGAAAGTAATAAAACAAATTACTTATATTCTCATACAGGTACAAATAGAACGTATATGGGTACCGTCTGGTATAATATGGCTAACTAGTAACGAGTGGAATTCACGATGTAATAATTATAATGAGTTAAAATTATATGTAGGTAAATACGTACCTAAACATAAATTATTATTGATATTTTTTTTAAATGAAAAATATATACATAGATATTTTTAAAACGAAGTTCATAAATTATTTATAAATTATATTCCTTGTCGCGGCAGAAACCAAATAATAAAATTGGGGGAAAATAATTTTCTAAATAGTTTTTTTTTTGCGTGTAACTTTTGAAAAATGATGTAGTTTGTAAGGCGGGGAGGAAAGAATATACAACGTCCGTTTTTGTGGATTACGGTAAGTGGTATACGGTCGGTTTCGCGTACCTCGTGCGTGATTATATATATAATATATATATATATACGCATGCAGTTGAACAGTTTCCGGTATGATAAATGAAGAGAAGTGCATTAAAGATGAAAGCATCAGTGGTCCCCAGGAGTGTTGTAAAAACGGAAGAAGACACACGCGGTCACCATAAGCGCTTAGGGTGGTAATTGAGTTAAGTGCTCTCTCGCGGAAGTGGTCTGGTATCACTTATAAACGTGGAGTAAATACACAGCTATATAGGCACAACGGATTATGATGAGCTAATGTTAAGTTTCTCACCCCCGTAATTGCTTTTAATAATAAAATATCTCATTAACTAGAACCATCGTCTTGTCCTCAAATATAATAATAATATATTGTTATAATATGCTCGCCGGTTAACCCTGCCGCAGTATTTTGCCCGCGTGTCATACACGATATTATACGAATAATATCGTCCGAGCACCGTTTGTTAACATGGCTTTACAAGGCGCGTACATGCTATTTTTAACCAGCGTCGTGCACACTTAAACGTGTGTATATGAAGTATACTAATATACGATGATAATAATATATTATATACGCATTACGCATATACCTATATATATATATAAGAAAAATATCTCAAACGAGTTTTAATAAAACGCATATAATAATAATAATAATAATTCATGTTTCCGCCACATGGCCTATTTGCCAAATTACTGTGTGAAATTAATCAAACGATTAAATGTTTAATGAAAAAAAACACACAAAACCGCTAGTCCATATTATACCTAAATAGGTACAGGGAATTTCGTTTAAATAAATAGGTAAGTACATCATAAATCATTGACGGAAATTGCACAAAAATATACGTACCTACCTTTGTGTAATAATTATAGGATTAGGGATTTATGGCATCTCAAACGTAGGTATACATATTATATATATATATATATTTATATTCGCTAAATATCATATTATATAATATTACATACAACTAGTATAAACAACAAAATAGACATGAAAAATTATCGACTAAATTGAATAGTGCTAACTGCTAATTAAATTTTGAGACTTGAGTATTCTAAAATTACTGAAAATATATTATTTTATGGTGGTGGTAGGTGCCTGCCTAATATAAAAATACCTTGTAATATTGTGTGATTAAAAAAGTGACAAAAACAAAACGATCAAATAAACTAGATAAAAAGACAGCTGAAAATGTCTGAAACACACAATTATGTGATATGGAATATACCTATATAAATATATAATTAAAAATACATTCATCACTCCATTGAGAATCTAAAATATTAAAACATTACTCAAATGCTAGTAGCTATAAAAAAAATTAAAAAAATTAAATATTTTTTACTATATACATATATAGGTTAGGTACCTATGTCCTATATACCTATATATATATTGTATTATATTTAAAAAATTATGTTTACTCCGCCGTAATAATATTATAATGTATATTAGATACTTTTATCGAAGAACAATCATTATCTAAAAACTATATTAACGTTTTAAAAATATTATTTTTACTATATGCAGTTATCGCCATCATTTTTCAAGTTTTCTACATTTTTGATTGACAGTAAGTTATTTTTCAGAGCACTTAGTTACAAAAAAAAAAAATCGAATTTTAGACGAGTTAGTATTTAGGTATATGCGAGCATTAAAAGTTATGATGCGCGGAGTGCAGTGGCAAATGGGATATATAGGTACCCAACAAATATTGGCCCACTATTTTGATCATCTAATAACTATATAAATATTAAATAACTAGTCGTCTAAAATTTGATGTTTATACATTGAAATACTCCAAACAATATCATATGGATTCGGAATTTGAAATTAAAACTGTATGTTGTCATTCAGAATAACAGATGAAAAAAATCATAAAGATAAAAAATAGTAAAAAAAATATTAATTGTTTTAAAAAAAAATGTTGTTTCGTGTAGACCTATACTTAAAATTATGCAAATATAGGAATATTAAAAATATTAATAATTATACGTATAATGAGTGTGATTTTGGGTAAAATTTTCACCATCTGCATTATATATGTTTAGGTATATTATATATTATTATTGGCACTTATATTTTAATAATTATTATAATATAAGATCAATATGTGTTAAAACGTTGTTTAGGTTTTATGTTGCAGTTCTATTGATATATTACCAAGTATTATATACCCGATTATACAATATGTAAAACAATATATACATATATTATGCTCAAATAATATACCTATGTAGAGAGTATATATAGACTATGCACGTCGAAAAATCGCACATGAATGCAATATTATAATCACATAGATACCTACATAATAATATATTGTCAAACGGATAGGGGGAGTTCGGTATAGTGGCTGCAGGAGGGGAGAGTGACTAAAATCACCATCGTAACACATGTGATATTTTTATTTGTGTAATAAATAACACGCGTATTATATTATATTATTAAGTACCCTTTAAGCGGACGGCTATCGACCTCGGTGCAACTCGAGGAGTGCACTATATAGATGCAGTGCGTATATACACTATATACATATATAATATTATTTGTGTATAACACAGATGTTTTACACCGCACAAAACACAATAATATATAATATGCACAGGATTATGTCCGGAGGCCTTTCCATTGTCGCGAATCCTACCCCGTGTTCGCGATAATATACATGTCACACACGTCGTCGTATCATATAATATAACATAAATACACATGTACAACCCGCTGCATAATATACGGGGGTTGTTTGGTCATTATTATTATCATAATTTTTTTTATATCATACATATATTTTACTTTTTTTTTTTGCGTAAAGCCGGTTTGGTCGCGGCGAGTAAAATTTATTTTAGAAAATTCACCATACTAAAAACGCGGCGCCGGAATATCTGCCGAAAGGCTCGATCTCGGATAGCTGGCGGCGTCATCGCAGGTAGTTATATAATAGGTAGCTATAGTATACGTATTACGCATATATATATATATATATGTATAAAGTATATACATTGTGTTTTGTATGTATAGCAAACATCCATTTACCGCGGGGCGCGTCGTCCCGGGGGAAACAGTCTGCACCGTCTTCGCTCGGACAAAGTGATTACATTTTTATAAATCACCACACCGTGTCTTAATCATCCCCTCGAAAACATTTCGTTCACGCGCCGCCAAGCAACTCCATCGCCGTCGCCGTCGCCGCCGCCTCCGCGCGCGCACCCCGCCGGAACACGAATTGCGCGTGCACACAAGTACCAGCTGTACATATATACAATATATACAACACAAGCACACACACGTATAACACATATACCGGGTGGTCTGTCTTATATATATATATATATTATATAATATAATGTATACATACATCACACAACACATTGTTCGCGAAAAGGTATAACGGCCGCCGACTATATACGACGAAGACGACACAGAGAATAGCTTCGAGGTACACATAATAGTATATTTTAAGGTACCGTATACAAGTTCCCCCTCAGAACTAAAACATATACTCACAATTCACAATGCGCTACAATAGCCATCATATTATATACCTAATCTGAGACTGTTTTGAGGCACCAATCCGCGTGCACGAACATTGTTATATAATATACCTATATGTAACTGTATAATATATATATGTACGTTTTATTTTATTTCATGAACTGTATAGGTTTATATATTAATCAATATATGTAGGTTCTGACCGAAACACGACGACATTTTGTTATTTTATCGGCGCAAGAACTTGTATCGCTCAAACACAATGTTTCGATTGAGGCCGAAAATCGCTTGTGTTATTACAACTGCTGTGGATTTACTAAAATCAAAATACCATCGTTTGTAGAATTGTATATTATAATATTATTAGGTATAAAGCGTTAAAACTTGTCCGCCGATCAACACGCCATGCAATCAATCAATGGCTGCGCGATAGACGATAATGTTTAATTATTTTCAAACAACATTTAATCGTGTCGTGTACAATATTTTTAGAAATTTCAGTAAATAATGTTTTATCACTATAATATAATAATTGCCAGTGTATTACGACGATAACAGAGAAAAACTTATGGTGTAATTTGTTATTAGGTACTAATGAGTATTATATAAATGCGACTTTTATAATAATAGGGGAGTAAACATTGCGATGCAGTTATATAATATTTATTGTGTATATAGGTATAGATATAGGTACATAGTTGACACTGCGGCGTGGAAAAATAGTACATCGGAGCTTTTGTACACCCCGTGCAACATATTATAATAGCGGATACATCAAAAGAACCATAATTGAACATTCAGGCGGGTCGAAGTGTCGAAGGGGGCCGGTGGCGTCGCGGACGTGGGGAGATAGTGAGACACGGCCACGGAAAACCCGGCGCGCTGCAGCAGCAGCAACCCATAAATCCTAGTTAGGCCGCGAAAATGCAGCCCCTGTCTGCCGCTCGCGGGACAGTAATCTAATTTGGATCCGAGTTTTACGCGTACACGCCGAGGCGAAATGTGCGCAGCATTAGACGAAGGGGGTTGCCGTTAGCAGTCGAGTCAAGCACCAAGCGGTCGTCGTCAGGGAAGGCTATATAATATAATATAAAATAATAATAATATAATATACATCGTCTAATGGATGTTTTTAATCAGGTTTGGTCGGCTTTTAATACAGACGGATTAACGCGCCGCCGTCGGTGGTGGGGTGGTGTGTGGGGGCGGGGTGGTTCGATATTCAATTGTCGCTGCAGCCACCGGCACTACTGCAATAGAAGAGTAAACATATAATATTATATACCTATAGTTGATATTAATATTATTATTTGTATTTAAAACTAGTTGTTGTGGAGACAAAATTTCAAGTGTAAATGGATTTTTTTTTTATGATCGGTCGTTTATGCGGACTGGCCATGCGTAAGTGTATAGGTATTAGGTATGCATGTGTATATACGCATATTAAACTATGTCTTGTAAAAGATACTGAAATATCCTACACATATTATGGATATTATATATTATACGGTTGAAGAAGGAAAAAATAAATAATTTTCATGTCGAAAGAAATAATACAAACGTGTTCACCATGCGATATGTTATTCGAGATCGATCAGGCGAACGATTCTATCCTCTTTTTTTTCCTCGGCCTGTTCAGGCGAAAAACTAATCGGACGGATGCCACCATCAACGCCATGGCCGCAGACCAACTACGTGTATACTAAATTAATTTTGATATAAAATTATTATATATTATTATGTTAACCAATTATTTATATTATTATTTATTTTTTCCCCACGCCAACAACCGATTATATTAAAGACGGAAACACGTTGGACTACTGCAACGTATAAATATAGTAATAGTACCTATACTGCCACAACGCGTGTTGTAAAGACGACACAATATCAAAGATGGTGGTGATACGAGATGTGGGGGAAAATGCGCCCTGCCACGTTATCGTGTCGTTAATCTATATTATTATTATTATTATTATTTGTTTGAATGGTTTATTTACAAGGTATATACAACGAGTGCGTTATTTTATAATATATGTCGTGATGCCGGTTATGATAACAATACTATAATATATATATATATATATAAATGTATACCATCAACTATTATAGGTATATTTACCTACCAACCGACGATATTCTACTGCAGAATACCGCATCATCGCTATATTATTATACTATAGATCCTCAAGTTTTCAAAATCGTACAAAACATAAACGGGTTACGATATAGCTGGTACCTAATATTAATCTTATGTGACTGAACGAAAGTCGATATACCTACCTACAACGAGTATAGGTATACCAGGTAATACCACCTATGCGCGCTGGAATTGTTACCTAAAGTGGTTTAAACATATCAAATATAATATGTTTATAAGTCGAAACAAGTACACGACGAACAATTAAAACAAACATAAAACCTATATAATATAGGCTGCGGTCAAAAGTTGAATAAATTCGATACGTTGCGGTTTATGGTACTTGATTATATTTCAATGGTTTGATTATAATAATTCAATATTACACATAATAATATTGTGACATTCGCGGTAGGTACCTATACCGCGTTTGCTCGAGTAGAGTATATCGTTAATATTATATGGAACTGAAATTCTTTTATAAGCCATAATATTTTATTGGAATATTAAATTTGCTCGGGAACGTATTTAGTTTGAAAAGTATTTAATCAACAACGTTTGCGTTAGGAAATCAAACAGTTGGCAAGTATTAATTTGTTATTGTATTTAATTGAAACTTATTGTGTCAAATAATTATTTATTCATACACCATTGCCTAATAATATACGTTTCCAACGAAATATTTTCAATGACAATAAGTTTCTGAGCAAATACGATTACGACAAAATAGTTTTCAGTACTTATACATATATTAGAGTTCTAATAACATGTATATTAACCAGACAGTTATCCAAAATATTATACTCCACAAAACTAAGTTTCCGACCACATATGTTTATAGCACAAATATATATTTGTTTCTGATACCCAAGGCTAGGAGTTAACGAGTTAAAAGTTAAAATTAAGTTAATTAACTCGGTATATTTTTCAAATTAATTTTTAACTTAATATAAGTTACTTTTTTCAAGATTGATATGTTAACTTAAAGTTAATTTTTTCAAAAGTAGCTAAATTAAGTTAATTTTTGTCCGAAGAATAATGCAAATTTTTGAATTGGTATTTACTTCGATGTATCATTTTAAATTTCCCCAGTAATTATCTTAAGCGTAAAGAAAAACTATCTAATAAATCATGTAATGTGTCTAAATTTTTTATTTTTGCAAATCAGCAAATTTTAACTTTACACTAAGTTAAGATACTTTTGTTAAAAAGTTAACTTTTAACTTAACGAGTTAATGAAAAAAATACGAGTAACTTTTAACTTAACTAACTTTATTATTTTAAAATAACTTAACTTATAGAGTTAAAAAAAAATCATCAACTTGCCCAGCCTTAGGGATACCTATATATTATATCATTTCAAATGGTTTACGTGTCCAAATTAATATACATCAATAAACAATTTGTGTTACAATCGAGATATTTTTCCATAATTGTCTAACTTTTTATGTTCGTTTGCCTATTCTATTTCGCAATGAAATTTACAAAAGCAAGAAGATCTAAAAAATGTTAGTTTAACTAAATTTGAATAATGCTCGTTTTTAGTCTCAGATTCCAATTGAAAAGACAAACTGTGTTAAATAGACCGGATTTTAATAAAACCTATAAATATATTGTATCATTATTATACGTGGCTTAATAAAACATTATAACATTATAAGGTTATAAAATGATTTAAGCGAGAATCCGCGTTATATGAAAGAAATATATATCGTCGAAATCTATTAACAAATATTCCGACGTATATGTTTATAGCTTTTTTAATTTTCCTATTGGGTTAAAGATTTATTCGTCTGGACAAACCAAAATTTCACAATAAACAACATAAGGTAAAATCTGGTCCGTTGACAACAGGCGCAACACAATAAGTCGTTTTACATATTAGAAACCGGCTGAATGGCCTTCCTGTTGGTTGTTTTTCATTCAGTATACAAAATAAAATAAAACTGGGGAAACAAAACTGATGAAAAGGATTGCATTCTTCTGTGTTTTGTGCGTTGACGTACAATTGAGATAATATCGCGAGATAAAACAATGGGTACCAAACAACAAAAGGATACGTCGAATAAAAATGAATAAGCAATTCTAGGGCTTATTAAAATATTTTCTTTAAGTAAAAATATTCAAAAAAAATTCCGTTATTTTTAAAATTCCAAAGCAATAGGTATAACATAATGAACTCTAAAATTGTAATCTTATCTTTCAAAATAAGCTCATATTGATTTAAAATTGAATAAATCAAAATTTTATTGAAACTATATTATATTTACATATTATTTGAACGTGATACAATACCGACATTTAGTTAAAAGGTTATGCGATTATATTATAATATATTATAGATATTAGATACTGCAAAATTTGTTATAGTATACAATAATCTAGTTTTTAAAAATTCAGATAAGCGTAAGAGTAATAATATTATTAAATTGTTTCAACTGTTTCATGTCTCAATGATATGTTTTGACGTTTATCGGTTTTATCGATTGAAATGAATGTCAGGCACATCATGTATAGTTTAAAAATCAGTTGAGCAACGCTTAAAGACATTTTAACAACGTATACGTATACACCACCGTAACGATAATTTCCCGTCTGTATTATATTATTAGACCTAATAAAGATAATTTATAAATTCAAAGAGTTTCAATGGTCTATTATACTCCTAGGTATATATAGTATAGAATGTTGTATTTTAGTGAGATTTTTATTGTGAACTCTACAGGGTGTAGATGTAACTGGGTATAAATTAGATCGGCAGGCTGATCGCAGAAGCACGTCACCATATTGATCGCACAGCGAGGGTCTGTATAATAATATGGTAAGGATCACAACCTAAATAAAAAATTAATGAAAAAAAAAAACTCATAATAATTATCATAGTATACTAAATCGATAATTTTTACCGCCACTGCGGTCACTATTATACTACCGCCGCAACAGCAGTAACCAGTTTAACACGATTTTTATACCAATAAAGAACGGCGCCGGTCAAAGGGTACCGCCGCGTGGCGCGCAAAACGCACATCACGCGACGCATAACAAACAATAAAAAATAAATAAATAAAAATAAAAACCCGAGTCTTATGTACACGTCACACACACACATATACAACCGATTCAATATAGGTAATACCACCACCATAATTGGTACAATAAATTAATGAACTTGTATATATACCTGAAGTATACACATATATATATATACACGTTATAAACATAATATATACACCCAGTTTGATTTATGCTGGTTATTACGGTATGTATTATAATGTGACTATCGGGAAAACTCACGAGAACCAATAACCGATGATGATGATGATGGCACTCCGCCGCCGTTGCTTATATATCGCCGACTATTGCAACTTATATATATATATATATATAGATTATAGGTACATCAAGAAACGGAATTAATATTAATGAGTATCAAATATATATATATTTAATATTATATAAGTACCTATTGCATATAGGTACCTAAAATGTACCTACTATAATATATATGCATATATTAGGAAAGCAATAACAGTTTTACTTATAAGACATATTTATTAATTTTTTTTTGTCGTTTTGTAAATGCATTTACATGCGGATCTGATTATATATATATATATATATATATATCAATATGTACATACTGCCTACAATGTACATACTATACAACAATCGGCCATCTTGTGTGTGTGCTTCTGTGTGTGTGTGTGTGAGTGCGAGCGCATTTGTATCTTACTCCTACAGATTTAATACATATTATACGCAACGATGGGCATATTACATGTATGGACATTAAAATAATATATATATATTGCGAAACATTTGCGATGATTTAATGTTCGAAAGAAACATACAATATTATATACCTTATACTGTAACAGAGCGGTGTATTACCGTAATTGGCGGTGTTGTCTCGAAATTAAATAATTCGTGTTTCTATTAAATATGACAATAAAAAAGAAAAAGAAAGAAAAGGAATGTCAATTTCCAAAAGTATGTAGGCACGTAGTGCAAACGTTTTACACAATCATTTATGGTTTAGATTGATGGTTTTCCGTCGTGTATAAAATAGTTTGTTATTTTTTTAGAGAAAAAAAATGAACAAAAGTCTCATAAGAATTAGTATAAAAACACGGATACAAACGGGTTTCCAATGACAGGCCGCCTTAAAATACAATCGAAGTATCATACCTATACTATAAATATCACGAAACTGCAGCAGCAGTTGTACCTATATACAGAATAATGTAGGTTCAACGTGCAAAATTCCACATAAATTTTAATTCATATTATACGAGACGATAATTTTTTCGTTTAAATACTCCTCTTGAGTGGAAGTATATAGGTGTATTATTAGTGAATAGAAAAAAAAGTTCCGGCTATAATGTGTGAATTTATGATGACCGATTACCGCAGATAGTTGGTTCGATAAGAACCGTATAATATAGCCGTTCCCATATTATAGCGTCGACGTGGTCTGCAGTTATAAAAAAAATAAATATTTTAACGACAACCATGAGTGATTTAACGACAAGTTATCAACGAAAGTTTAAGGAAAAAAAAATTAAGTATATTATAATCGTCTGGGCGGCGTCCGGTTAAAGATATAATAGGTAATATATATATGTAGGTATGTTGTGCGTGCACACGTTATAAACACGCCAAAGTCGTGATTAAATTTCCTTAAACGACTGTATTATACTGTTGAACCAGGTAAAACGTATGAAAAGCGTTCTGAAACAAAATAATTGAGACCGTTTACCAGGTACGCGAATACGCATCAAATGTACCTAGCAGGTTCAATAATCCAACGAGAGAAAAAATCCTGATACAAACGAAAATCATATAAAGTATTACTATCGGGAGACACTGCAGCGTTTTGAGCGATGTTTCGTTCACGTCGGTATAATGATATTATGCATTATTATGGTGTATTATAAATTCGATTATGATTATTATTAAATGGAGTAAAAAAAAAAATCGGAAAAAAAAGGTCGTAAAACTCTCCTCGACAACAATGAACCGAACGAGAAAAATAGTAATAACTTGATTAAAGTCCACTGCCGCCCGCGATCCCTGCACTATATACGTACTATTATTATTATACTTAATATATTTAGACACCGAGCGAGTCGCATCGAACCCCTGATGCAACTGCGTCGCGTTAAATCCGAATTAATGTGTTTCTCGCCGGAGACAATAATAATATCGGCTGGCGAACGGCGTTTGACACTGCGTCGTCCGTTCGGGTCTGCGCTTCCATCCATCGCTTTTTATTTTTATACTTAGGTTTAACCCCCCCCACCATTGTCCGACCATCAAACCCTCGCGGGGTCGGCCACCGAAATGTCATTTTCCGGCTCGCCGGAGCAAATCGCGCGCGCTGGTTGCGAGGGCGAACGGCGCAAACGAAATGAATAATATTATTATAATATGTAATACACAATATATTTTATAATGTGTATAATATATATATAATATTATATCTATATAGTATATATACATATTTTTATTACACACTTACAACTTACGCGTAAAATACTAATATTAGGTATCATTACACGTCGCAGTATTATATTATATCGTATGTATACATGCGACGTGTATATACCTACTACCTAGGTACTATAAAAATTATTAATATATATTATAATACTTATAAAGTAAGTATACCATTTTATGTAGAATCATACATAAGAATTGTCATTCCCTATATAACTGCTCTGTATACATTTAGAAACTGTCCATGACTAGATGACAATTTAGTTTTTTTTTAATGTCTACTGGGATTTTTAAGCTTTTCTTTATCGTTAAGTGATACAATACAGATATCATGCAGATAAAAAATACTTTAAGATGCCTGCGGGTTTAATATAACCATATAATTTGTATACCTACCTATAGTTTTGTATGCACCATATATGAAATGGTATACAAGTTTGAGAAATACAAACGCCAAACATATATTATGCATATTATTCCTTTGTTAGGCACCAAGAACGCAGTAAAAAAAAAACCATAAGAAATACGAAATAAATGTATAAAATTCAAAAACACCTATAAAATAAAAAATGGCAATACCTAAATAATTAATTATGCAACGAGATGGAGAACGAAATACTTTGCTATAAATATTGCGCAGCCATCGTAATGACAAATGAGTAATGAAATATTATACATTATATGAAACAGGTATTATAACAGGAAGACTTAACAAATAAAATAACTTTTGTTTTAATCAATATTTTTAAATTTTTTAAAAAAAACTCGTAATTAGCTACTCATCAGACATTAAAAACGTGATATCGAAATACAAATTATATATTTTTTTTCTGTTAAGTTTTAAAGTTATGTGAACATTTTCAAAATACGTTAATATATATACATTAAATACTATATACTATTTGAAAAACTAAGGGTTTTAAGTACTTTTAACAGTTATTATCTGCACCTCGTCACATCGCGATCATATAAATTTTTGCAGTTACCAATCGTCACCGTTTTTGTAACACATATTTCTGATCACTCTCCATAAACATAATAATAATATTATTTTATTATACTGCGTATAGTACATTTTCGGGGTGTAAGTGTGGGGCGCGGTTTTTGGCCTGCGGGGTCGCACGCGGCGGCGTCAGACATGAAAAGGGCTTAGTTACACGGTGGCATTGTACCTCGGTCGGTCCCGTTTTATGTAAGACGACACTCGATAAATACGTATATATATAGTTATATAGGTACATAATATAATGTTATATCGGGCTCCGCGTCTTTGTGCCGTGTGCAGTGTATAAGAGTGCCGCCGCAATATAGTTGAGCTCTTTATTTTTATTTTATTTTTTCCCCACTCGCTGATTGACAGCCGCCACTGCGTACGGAGTATGTTCGCGTTATCTTGTATACCGTATACACATATAATTGTACAAATGTGTGTGTGTGGATATATATGTTTATATATATTATATATTTGTATAGGTATATAAGGGATAATACGGTGCGTGTCTAGTTGGCCTGTCGGATAGAAAGGGCACAATATGATGTGTTTCGGAGGGTCATTTATTTACGCGTGTATGTATACCTATATGATGTGTGTATACACATATATAGGTACGACTCAGCAAGAATCGCGGTAATCGGCTACATAAACGCGCATATACGGCGATGCACAGAATACACAAACCTGATAAATATAATGGCATCATACAAGAGTAATATTATACGCGCACTTGGAACATATTCGCACAAGACGTCAGCAATTCCTATATGTATAATAAAAAATGCATATTATGTATAGTCGTATGGATATATAAACTATTAGCTGGTGGTACTAATTATTTTAAATATACCTATAATTCGTTTTACATGATTTGTGATTGGCCATGGCCCAAGATGTATCTTCAAATTTTGTAGATAACAGTTAATAAAATAATAATGAGTTTGCATTTTGGCTAAAATACCTCAACCCTAATACGTACTTCAAGAGGGATGAAACTTCGCGCTCTAGAGGGAGGTTTTTTGTAAATTCTGTATACCACTAAAACTTAGTGAAAATTAATGTATTTATAAAAAAATTCAGAACTTCCAGAAAAATGTAATTACAAAATAAATGTAGGTACCGTAAAACGACCAACTTTGGGTATTTTTCAACCTTTTTTTAGGGAGGAACATAATTATTTTCTTAAAATAAGAAAAAAAAATTGTGGGGTAGCAAATCAATATTTTAAAAGTTCAAAAATAAAGAACCCCTTATAAATTATATAATATTAAAACTACTAAGACCTAAGTGTGATAAATCCACGGATGTTTTACCTTAGCTATATTTTACTATTATATAATATTTTCTATACCCAAAACGATTCGTTAATTATGTTTTAAAGATAATTAAAAATCATAAGATATCCGTATACAAAACAAGTATGGCTTATCGAAAAATAAAATAATATTTCGCACGGGCTTGAATAAATTAACTATATTTCAACAACTAACGGATAATCGTGCTTCGGTAAACACTGCACGATACGCGTATAGTATAATTATGTATATATACATAATATATATAGGTACCTATATATTTATCAAACGTTGTATATTATATTTTTCGGGTGAATCGACCTAATAAATATTTCTATAAAAACATTTACCAAAGTCCATCGACAGTACCACAGGCGTATAATTTACTAGGTTTTTATACATTTTATTTGTTAACAAAAAACGGTGGACATAAACGCAATAAATAAAATTATCACGCCAAAGCAAGTCGGACTAATGCCAAAACGACATTAACCGTCATTAGGTAGTAGTTTCTTAGCCAACAATGTTAATTTAGATGCGTTGAGCTTCGTAAATTTTACAGCGGAACTCCAAATATAATATTATAATGTAGCCGTAGACTGGTTAAGTAGATGACCAATAAATTTACCGCCTAAGTTTTTTAAAAACTTATCTGTTGTACACGGTTTAAAAAAACAATGAAAAACAATAATAGCATCTCTGCAGGTTTATATACGGCATTACATATAAGAAAACCTTCATAACATATTACGGAGTGTGAACAGAATTCGTACGGATACCAAGTCATACACAAAAAGACAACTTTTTATGGAATCATACATTATATTATATAATTATCCAAAACGAGTTTTTTCTTAGTGTAATTTACACCTCTATAAAATAATAAGCAATTAGTTATCCACTCATATTTATAGTATATAGTTGTATACGTAATGATTAATTTTATATAGGTACACGTTTTTAAATATATATAGATATTTAATGTTTGTTACACTTTGAAAGAAAGTAATTGAGTTATATGTGTATTTAGTAAATATATAATGTATACTTTAAGAGCTTCACTATTTATATATTATTTATGCATAATATGTATAATAGAATATTTTATTATTGTATGAAATCAAAAAAAAAAAAAAAACATATTATAGAACGTTTGGAAAATATTAAACGACCATATTATTTACAACGCCATTATAATAAATATGTCAAGATATAATAAAGTGAAAAAATATAATTACGCTTATTTCGCCTCAACCAAGACGACTACGGTATATATTTATTATACATATATATGTATATGCGTATATAAATAAATACAATTGTATGATACGACTTGGAGATATTCGTAAGCAATAATAATTAATAAACCGGTTAAAAAATAAAGGTAAACTGATATAGGGAAAGATATCTAGCGATACCTACGCGTATAAAGTTGGGGCGCCGGACAAAGGCGAAATGTCAACCGAAAACTGAAATATTTTTAAAAGATGTCGGGCCCAGATAAAAAAGGTAGTACAGAACCCAACATCATATACCAGTCGTAGACGTCTACGTACAACCATCGAGAGACGTAAATTTTACGCCTGATATGTTTACATTTTTTTTTATTACAAGCCCAACGATATTTAAGGTTTTTTTTTATTTGAATTTATCGTTTTTTTTTTCAGTTTTTAGCGTCTCTCAAATTAAAAATATATTATAAAGTAGGTGGGTAGTTGATGATAATAATGAACAATTTCGTTCATTGCTTGTTTTCAATAAACTGCTGATAGTTCATAATAAAATATATAATAGTGTATGATAAAAAAACCGAATAATTGAGTAATGACGTTTCAAAGAGTTTTGGAATAGCGAATCACTATAATATAATACCTATATATATTTTTTTAGTTGTTTTCAACAACATAATTTTAATCATTCTTTTTTCCAGAGTGAAGAGAAAACAAACGGAAATTGAATTTAATTATTATTATGAATGAATAATAATACATAATATTATGTATGTACCTATAATATTGTATAATGTACCTACGTCATACATGAAGCATTTTGACCACTTTCCGTGTTTATCCTCGTACAATACTCGCCCACCCGCACAAGTGCATAACGCACAAATAATATATTTCTTTTATACCCTCCTACAATAAAAAACTTCCGAGTTTAATTAACAACTTGGCAATTATGGTTTTATTTACATATAATATTTTATCTCAATAAACATTGGATACATCTGATTTTTACAAAATCACAACATGAAAATATCTATTGGTAGAATAATAAATATGGAGAGGAAAATATATTTCAGGACAAAATGTATAGGCGATAGTATAATATTATGATAAACGGTTAGTATAATCATCAATGACTCGGGAAGCAATACGACGAATGCGTCTGCATCAGAGACGCTGTACGTGAGGATAGACCTGAAGCAGTATAATAATATATTTTATATTATATTAACAACAATAATAATAATAATGATAATAATAATAATAATTATTATTATTGTTATTATTATACGCTTGTATAAACATCAAGATTATGTTTTGTCTGTTCTCTTCGCTGGTCTGGGGTGAAGGATGCAGATCGCCGTTTACATATACCCATGGCGCGTAGGTATATATTTATATACAATCTCGTGTTGCAGTGTTACTGATAGAGATATAATCTCTGACGGTGCGTATATACAGGTATGCATATAATATATTATCTAACCATGGTATGACGATTATAATGTTTTACCTAATGAAATTCGGTTGTTATAAGAAAAAAAAACGCAGGTCGATAAAACCCGACGGAATTATACGTCTGCAGTGCGGAGCGCAGAGTGCCTGTATATAGGTGCGTACATATTATTATGTTATATGAATAGGTACCTACCTTTACAGCAGACGAGCGAGGAGAAAGATACATAAAACGATAGACGCGATTCGCAACGTCGTTTTTGATTTATACCAGTTACACGTCTGCGCAGCGTGCTGCAGGATGTCTTTTTGCTTTTTATCATTTTATTATTATTATTACATATAGGTAGGTATAAATGTAATATTATGTACATACACTATACAGGGGAATCTATATAATAATACGTGAGTGTTGCAACCGTCGTAAACACTGATGCTGCAGATCAGCACAGTAACTCGACCAACTTTTACTATGATATACGGATATTCCACATAAATATAAATTATATCGTGTCTTACTATATATAATACAATATACATTATACACACACACACACACACACACACACACACACACACATAATATATTGGTACCTACCTATATATAATATACATATAGGTACTATACTAAAATATATGTTCCTGAATATTATATTATGGCAATGAATGTTTAAGTATAACATGTTCTACATGCGGTTATGTGGTTAATAAAATTGGATGATTAACTATTCTCGTTTCCTGCTCAACACGCTTAGGTACATGAGCCTGCAATGATCTGTATAATTTTCAAAATCATTAAAATATCTGCAGTCTGCACAAAGAAAATATTTAATAGAAGTTCCATCGATTTTTTTTTTTTTTATTATTAGTTAACCCGCGGCAGCTTAAGTCATTGGGTGGTTTTTAAACTGTGGGGGAGGGTAGGTACTGTAAAAACACGTGTGTGTTGTTTTTGGCAGATTTTCAAGTGGGCACCCGTAGGTATATGCCATGCCCGTGTGAGGGATGGCGGCACTTGTTCTCCGGACACCGTGACTTGCCCGAAGCAAATGCCACCCGCGGCCGAGGTATCGAACCAGCGCCGATGCACGTCGCAACCGACGCCTTGGTCCGGTCGGCCACTCCGTCCCCCCAAAAGTTCCAAAGATGTGCACACAATAAAACTAATATCTATATGTACATAGAATTATTACTTCAAAATTGAACACATCTGACACATTATGATAACTTTCTGTTCAATAATAACTTTCTTTGTTATACCACATAACTCTTATACTATTACTCTCAATTTATAGGTATTTTTGGACGTAATTCAGTACTTGCAGACAAAAATAAATTGAATACACCATACTAAATATTTTGAACGTTCACTAAAATTTAAAAAAAGTGTTATTTAAATGCCATCAGAACTATTTATTCGAAAAATAATAAAAGCTATTGTAATACTTCATATGTATTGAAAAACTAGTCATTATATAGACTCTATCTGAGCGCACGGCAGTGCGCCAGGCCAAGTTACAGCGATGCCAGTGTATCTTTACACGAACCAATTCGCCCAGTTTTTCTAACCCATATATCTCTGTTTCCTCTTAAGATAAACTTTTGAAATTTAAAACACAGATTAATCTCGAGTAGCTAAGGACGCTGTAAGAAAATGAGCCCTTAGTATTGGGCCATTTCAAAATGGGAGGATTTAAAAATTTGCAATTTTGTTACTGACTCACTGACTGACTGACTGATCATCAAAATTATAAGACACTTCCCGTATAGGTAGAAACTTGAAATTTGCCACAAAGTTAGGTCTTACAGTGTAACTAAATGGAAAAATCTAAAAATTGAATTTTTTTTCTCCAGAGTGTGTATTTCTAAACGTATGAAATGGCGCGCTCAGCACGCATAAACGTTTACTTTCAAACAGCGTTACAATATTATGGTAATAAGAAATTATTTGTAGTTGACTTATATATATATATTTAGAGTCCAATTTCTCAGCCCCTCAACAGAAACCCAAACGGTCTTACAAGAGAAAAACTACGACGTATAAAAAAATAAATTTAAAAAAAATAAATAAATAAATAAAAAATAAAATATAAAAAATAAATAAATAATAACAACACGTCGTCCACGACGCTAAAGCCCGCAAAAATAAATGATATCCCCAACAAAAACATAACAGTGAAAAAAGGCCAAGTTCCAAACTCCCTCCCAAAAATTTGGCCTATCAAAGTAGTGAAATCTACATTGTGGCCAAGTCTGCTATTTTTTAATTCATAACCTCAATGCACTCCTACATTAAAGAGCAACACTTCTCTTTTATTTGTATTGTTTAACACTTGGTCAGTTTCTGAATGAGGAATAAAACATCATTATCGAATGTGCTCACTTATGATTTACGAGGGTGATGGGGAGAAGAAGATTCAGAAAAAAGTAA
>NC_042494.1:72826953-72915007 GCF_005508785.2 Acyrthosiphon pisum | reverse complement strand
CTTGGCATTTTTTCACTGTTATGTTTTTGTTGGGGATAATATTTATATCGTATAGTTTACCGGGCTTATAAAATTCAAAATTAACATGGAAGTTAAATATAGGTATTTTACTACTTACCTAACTACCGCCTATATTATACAAATCAATTATAGAAAAATAAACATTATGCGTTATATTCAAATTGTATAGGTACGTGCTATAAGAAATATTAAATAAGAAAAAACTAAAATGAATGTAAGAAAATATATATTTAATGAAATAATAGTAAATACCTAGTATTATAAGAAAACGATTTTAATCAAAAAAGCAGCATTATAAAGTTGATGAAATAATATAATATATATATTACATTATATGACTATAAAAGAATGTGACAGCGGAATTTAAAACTCTTTATGTAGTATTTACTTTGTAATATAGGTACCTATGCTGCCGGGTGAACGCCAGTGTTAATTATTTTTTCATATCCGACATTGTGATTACTATTATAGAAGTGTATATTATAGTGATTGGTGTAAAGAACAAGTAAAACGAAATTTAAACTTTTGGAATTAAAAATAAAAATAAAAAGTCGACGCGCTAATGATGTATGCAAATGTTTGGGTTTTGTAGGTTAACTTAATAATAGTTATTAAAATGCAGTTTGTTTATCAAAGTGGGACGGACCCGTCACCAGCCGACAGGTCTTGACGGCCGCACACGCTATACATGCCAAAATTAATGACCCGGTTTCGATTAAATGCCTTTAATTTACACACACACACACACACACACACACACACACACATAATGTTATAACTAGGTAACTAACAATATACATCCACAAGTTAGGTTAGGAAAAATTGTGTTGCAAAAAAAAAAAATATACAAAAAAAATTCACCGGCTTAGATAACACAAACACAAAAAAAAATATATCAGCTTATCTAGTTTAAGTTCATGTACAACAAACTATGTTGCAAGTTTAATTAATTTAAAATGGTTGCTGGTGTAATATTTAAAAGAATATAAGAATTGTACAACTTCAAAATATACCTGCTTGCCAAATAAATTCATTAATTCTTTTATTAAGTGTTAAAAATAGTTTTAGAATTTTGTACATTATTATTAAGTTTTTTCCTTTTAAACTCGTTTTCGGTTTAACTAAACCGTATTAAAAAATAAAAACCGATAATTTTAATTCTGCCCTTTCCCTTCGTTGATGACATTAATAAAACAAATTTACTATTTTTATACCTCTATAATATAATGGTTAGGTGATTAATAATGTTAGGTTGGGTAAAAAAAGGTTAGTATTATATTATTTATAACAAATTTAAATTAGGTAAACCAATTATTACTGAAAATTATATTTATTTCAGTATATCTTGTATAAGACTTAATAATATTAATATTAAGTACCCACCCAGGAGTATATTATGCTATTTACTAATCGTAAAAAGGGTTGCTGAAAGGTATGTAAATAATCTACTTATTAAATCAGTTTTTAAATTCAGTCGTTCAGCCAATTTATCATTTCAAACACGCAAGAGGCGGTGCAAAAATAGTGTGTGTTAAAGGGGGAAATATAAAGGTAAAACCCTATACATGTACATAGGCACTAAATTCAAATAATAGCGTAATAATAATAAGTAATTATTAACTATTATATGGAAAAAATAAAAATAATTAAAGACATCAGTATAACTGTAGCTATATAAGAAGCACATTTTAAATTATAATATAATATTATATTCATGTGATAAAAAATAACGAATAATCCATTTTGCCGCGGACCCTTGATATATCCGATAAAAATCTATAATTTTATGTAAAAATATTATATGAAAATCCAATGGGTTTATGCAAAATGTTCCTTTGAGAATTAAAATAATTGTAGTTTTATAATTTTTGAAACAGATGGTCAAAACAAACAAGTTTCAGAAAACCGGGTCTGTATCTATATATATATGATGTATATGTAAACGATGTTTATCTTATTTGGAAACCACCGTACTGTGGCTTCTCTCTCACTCCTTCTTTGTCTTTTTTATGGGTGGAAAAAATAACATGTTGACAGGTCATATATGCATGAAACTTGCAGGCTCAGCTGTCAGATCGTGTAATTACCCGTCCGTTTCATCGTGCAATAGCAATTTTTTTTAATTACTGTGAATAATATACACACACACACACACACACACACACACACACACACACACACACACAACATCACAACACTCACATCATAAGACAGGAGATCGAGAAAAAGTATGTGATGTGTGAGCAGAAGTCTCCACTAACACACAAATATAAACGGTTTGAAATTCTATAGTGTTTTGCTTTTGCTTATAGCTATTTAAAAAAAAAAAATGACGCTTACCTATTATATTATGCAAGTGAACCATAGCTTATACAAATACAAACTACCAAATCAACTGTATAGATTATAATTTATAACAATAATAATACTACTAAGTACGTATATCTAATAAAAATACTATATTTTTAATATACCAATCACTATAGTCTATAATAATATATTATTATTATTATATTATGATCGTAGAATTTTTAAATAAAATATGAACAAAAAAACAGTGAGTAACATTTAAAAAAAAAATAACCCAATTCTCAATCAAAAAATAATGTTGTGTACTTAACGTTTTATGTATTATATTATTATTTGCGCGTTTACTACAACATAGTGACGAATATTGTATAACCACAATTATATTAGCAATCGATAACAATTAACAACTAACAAGTGTGCCGAAAAAAAGTATAATGCCAATAACAAATAATAGATCCCCAGATAAAATACATATGTTTAAGTTTTTACGGGCAAAAATCATAATCAATTAATTTTAATTGTTAAGTAGGTACATGAAACATTTAACACAGTGTTTTTAATGTAATCAACAATTATACTTATATGATTTATTAATTATAAGAAAAAAAAATGATTTTGTACATAAATAAAAAGGTACCATCATCTCCTATTTATTATGATTTATGGTACATATTATAGGGTAGTAATAATGTGTATGGTATATATAATATATAGTTTCATTATAAGTATTAGATAACTTATATAAAATATGATTAATTTACCATTAAATATTATGCTATATGGACAAATATACATATAAATCTACAATCCATTACGTATAGGGATGATGTGGTATAAAATAGCACGCATGAATGGCTCGAAGACTTTTTTTTATACCTACATTTTTTTATTAATCCTTCAACGACGTGTTTGCCGACTATGCGTGTGTGTGTGTGTGTGTGTGTGTTTATGTTTTTATGTTCATCCACCACCGAGCCAATTATTCTCATTCACTCCTCTCGTGATGGCACCAGGAGACTCGTAGACCGGTTGAGCGTGCACAAGGCGACCAAGAAGGGAAATATCGTCTGTACGTGTAATTCCGAGAGACGACAGTCATGAAGAGTGTGCTTCTTTTCCCCACTGTTTGATTTTTTTTTGTCTTAATGTCGACTCCCCGCAGTGGTCTGGACCCCCCGCCGCTAGCCCACGTTTGATATATTGATGTATATTACACAGAGACACTTTCCTCGGTCCATTGACGTCTTAAGTATACGAACGAAATATGTTCCAGGTATGGTGGAATTCCCGACCGGACGATGTAAGAAAATCATTTTTTTTATATTTATTTATTATTATATAAATATTTTTTTTGTTACTGATAATTGTTTTATGTATTTTGCAAGTAAAATAAAAATGAGGAATTCTTAACCATTTCAAAAATGTATATTTTAATTTCTATTCAATTTTTACAACCGATGTAAATAATACTATAATCTAGTTAATAATATCAAGATAATATTCTGCTTAAGATTTAAATGTTTGCAGTTCTGGAAAATGTCCTTACTTCTAGGAAAATTACTGAACAAATTGAAAAAAACTACTAAAAAAACGTTGAGATAGATTGAAATGCTACACACTATCAGAAAAGTATACATAGAATTATAAAAAAGATAATTTTTTTATATACAACAAGGTGGGTAGATATTATTTTTATACACTATAAGGATATTCACAAAGTCAAAAATAAACATAAAATATTCCCACGATTACTAATAGTAATTATTATAATGAAACCTATAACTAACATCACATATAGTACCAAGTTATACTATTCCCATCAATAAAACGAGATGTAAGCATAAACTATCCTTGGATTTTTATAAAACATTGCATCGTGAACAGTCTTCAAATAAATATCAAAATATTTTTTTAAAACATTAAAAACATCACACGCAAGTTGTCTATGCAACACGAATTTATCAAGCCTTTTTAAAAATATAAAACTTATAAGAATGTAACGACCAAGATATTTCGACTGCCAACAATATCGTTTAAATATATTATACCTATAATACATAAATAATATTATAGTAATTTAAACATAAGTAGATACAACGTCTACCTAACGTTTTAATAGAAACTTATAATCGAATGTCGTCAAAATATGAGTTATTGATTTCCATACGTTGGAAAAACAAAACAAAGAAAATATTATATTACCTACAAAGAAAATTGTATCAAGATACGTGTAATGAGTGTGTTTCAACAACAGTTCTGCCATAGGAGTCCTATGATACGACACAATATAATATTTAGTAACGAAAGTAAAGCGAACTCGTACGATTTCGAACGGATTATGAAAAATAATTGTAATCAAAATTATTGCACTCACATAAAATATAATATTCATTTATGAATAATGAACACAGCGTATTGTTCTCCGAGCGTGTTTTAATTATCAAATCATCTATGGGTGGTCATCGAATCGTTATTGAAATAATTCGTTAATTACAGTGTTCTGGTGCAACCCAAGGTACCGCCCGAAGGCACATGGCGCACACACGACCTAATGTTGATTTATGGCATCCGACCACTATAATCACGTTCACATCTACTTAAACAAACAATTATTCTTAAACGGACGGTCGCGCGCCGTGCCGCAGTCCAGTGATGATTTAAATCGCAAACGATATTATAAAATATCCAATCGTATTATCAACGACATCGTTAACAAAATATTATGTACTTACACAAAATTTGAATCATAATTTATGGGCATATAGATCCTCCTCGTCAAATTTATTTGGAGAAAAATTCGTTAGGACTGTGTGTTCAACAAATCATCAGTTACGCATAAAGTGCACGCCACGCTAGTTTTCTTGTAGGTAATAACTTTTCAATTATCACCATCGGCACCGGTTCTCAGACGCACCCGATAACTGGACAACGTCAAAACTCATAAATCCTAATATCTTTTACTCTACCGGTTAAAATACGCCCATACATATTATAATGAATGTGTATATATGTGTGCGTGTTTGTGTATGTGTTTTTTTATTTTATTTTACATAATACGGAGTGAGTTCCGGTAAACCTTAATTCAAACAGTTTTTATTTATACACACACCAATTTAAGAAAAAAGTTTTAATATTGTAAATTATAAGATACATATAGTACACGAAGTGTTGAGCGAACGCGTGGGGTTGTTTCGATATAAAAACCTTGTGGTTTTCTTTGGGTCATTACTCATTACACTACGAATTATGATAGAATTATACGAATTTAACAATTTATTTTAAAAGTATTTTTTTGTCCAAGAAAGGTTAAAAGTTAGATTTAAAATTATGTTAAAACTAAAATCTAATCTATAATATTTATGTTTAAAAGTAGATAGGTACAGTAATTAATAAACTAAGACTTCATTTTAAGCACTGCTGTCCAAAAGGTAAAATAATAGTAAATAATAAAACATACATAGTAAAATAATTGTTATTAATAAAATTAAACAGGTACCTATACAACTAATCATAAGCTGCAAGTTTTGAAAACAAAAAGCTATTAAATGAATTATAATTTATTTATTGTTGTTATTATTATTATCATCATAATTATTTAGAAGAAATACTATTTTTTTTTTTTTGACCATTGACCATTGACCATAAAATAGTAGTAAGGTAGGTAATTTAAATTTATTTTCACAAACATAATGTGAATATTTAAATAAATAATATACAACTCAGTATCAGATATTCTGATTATATAATTATATACTTTTCAATTAAAACGGTTATATTATTGTCAGTTTTATTTACTATTAATAATCTATAAAGATCGAGACATAAGTGATTATACGATAATTATACAATATTTTTAAATGTTATTTTTATTATAAATACAATATTACCTATAATTGTTAGCCGAATTATTTGCTCACACACAATTTAAAATTTAAAGAAATTATTAATAATTACAAATTATAATATTAATGCTGCGATATATCATATAAGTATATAAAATATTCGTTGTTTAATAAAGTATTTAAAATTTAATACTTAATTTAGCGCCACTATATATATATTATAAATTATAAAAATTATATATTCATAGTAAAAAAGTTGTACCGGACAAAGAATACGTGGGTATACTTAACATATATCATAATTTGAATAAACGAAATCGTATCAGCTGTTGAAACGGGACGATATCGTATCTTTAAGACATAACGAAAACAATCGTATAATAATGGGCCGCAGGTATCATTTCAGATCTCGATAGGTGGGCGAAGTCTCGTAATATGCATATTATATGTAATAATGGATAGCTGGGCGCTTGTGTTGACGGAGCATTCATACCTATACATGTATTATTTAAATACGTATTGATATGTATATATATATATACATTATATGTGAGTGTGTGTGTGTGTGTGTGTTTTTGTATTTTAATAAAATTACCCGCAGCGCTAAGTTTTTGACCACATATGCCGTAATTAATTTGAAATATTAACATATACGCCCATCGTTATACGGTCTTGCATGCGTAGAAAAACAGTCTTCAGGCTTGTCCGATTGTTTGTTTAATTTCACAGCCGAACGGCTATGGAACGAGCCACGGCGGCAGTCATACGGCACAAGGTCAGAGATTTATGTACTATTATCGCGTCGGGTCATCGACGAACTCCTGTAGAGCCAAAGGACAATCTAAAACACAAGATCCTCTCAAAATATTTGGCCGTTATGGTGTACACGGTATTAAATTAGATATGACATGGACGTATTTTCTTCTTTTTTTTTCGTTTTTAAATTTATACGTTTTGTTTTGTTTTTTACTACCAATCTTCTCCGTAAAGTATAATTATTAAGGCTTTTCACTGTTGTTTCCGGTCAACAATCTAAACATTATTACTTATGTAATTCATAGATTATGGCTCGATTCCAGTGGTGGTATCCGATACTGTGTGTCAACCGAAATAAACAACCGGATAAACAATAAACACAGTTGTCGAAAAACGTTCGCGAAATGTTTTCATGCATTCAGGTTATTTGATTAAATTACTGAGTTATAGGTAATTCAAAACTATGTCTAAGAGATAACCGAACCATAAAAGCCATTACATTACGAAAACACTGCACAGGTGCAGTATTTCATTTATAGTGGACGCAACATTATATTTTATAGGCACACAGCACTTAATGGACCACATTTTACATTTTTACACGTGATTATATAATATAATACTATAACAATAACAATTATTATTACAATACACCGACATCATTATCATCGCCACTCATTCAAATTACGAAAGAGGGATAGTTTCTTAGTTCTAATGAGCATTTTTATAATTATTAACAACCAAAATTAATTTAATGTAATATAAGCATAAAACAATAGATAACTAATAATAATTACAAAACTGTTTGTTAATATCAAAAAGAAAAAAAGCAACCGTTTAAAACTGTAAATTATGAAAACTATAGGTAGGTATAATATAGTCTTAAGGCACCCAGTACCAATGTAATTTTGCTCACGAGAATACGCTCTACGGGAATAATGATCCTGTTCTGTAGAATCAACCAAATTTGATCATTTTTTTTGAACTAATAGAAGGTAATATTATACATGCCGCATCGAACTCCGTTTTTCAATATTTTAATCTCTTAATTTATAATATGTCTTCAAAAATAATACAATTTTAAGTTTTTTTTTTTATGGTTTAAAAATTTATTTTAAAAATGTACCCCCCGCGGTACCCTTAAACTGATTTACCACCAGTATAGTGTTATTTAGTATACGAACCGTGGGTTGTAAATTGTTTTTGAATAACGGCTGAATTTTGATCACACGCCGGCTCGCGAATAATATAATAGGCATGACGACGGTGTGTAAGGCAATATAAAATTATTAACAGACGAGCGGACACACGCGCGTGTATATTATATTATAATATTGTATATAATAATGTGTATGCGTTTTTTACGATCGCACCGACAACGATCTGGTGGGCCGCTGAATGGATAGTTTTACGCCCTCGCCTTGTTTGTTTTTATTTGACCGGTTAATAATTTAATGGCACAAGACTGACTGTGTCCGCAATGTTGATTATTATTATAATAAAAATAACAGTAATATAATAATAAATTGTTTCTGAACGTCTGGCCCCTGGGCGCTGGACATGGGGCTCTCCTAATGACGCCACACAGAACCATTCATCATCCGATCCGGTCGCAACCAGACCGAGTTCCTATGTATATACGTGCGCACGCGTGTGTGTGTGTTATGTGTGTATATATTATATAGATTCATTCTGCTATAGTATAATATATGCTCGGAATATTATCATTTAAATTTATTCGTTCACCGCATTGATTTAGGTATACATGGTGCTGAAGACGCCATCGTATATTATTAGGATCCCGACTATTTACAAATGTCCGTAGTATATTATAATATTTTATTTCATTATTAGTATTTGGTTTTAATTGTCCGTACCTACCTATAATTTGGCCCGCAGACTGCGGTGAATATACGCTATAGCCTATTTTATTATATTGTATAATTAAAGCATTATTAAACTTGGGTATCTACAGCCGATAAATATATTCATCGACTTAAAATAATGATCATTTAATTTATATCACATATATGTATACCTACCTACCTATTCATATTATTATATTTAAGAAATCATGATATTATTCCCATAATTATTTTCAATCATTATTTTATATGAATACTATTCAAAACAACATACCCCAGGCAATTCATAAGTTCTTAAGTATAATAATTATACATCAATATCAGTTTATATTACACTAGCTGTAACTATGCCCGACTATACGCCCGGGAAAAAACAAGCATACGGCGCTATATCGGTGTATTTTGGTTTAGTGTACCAGCTCAGTTAACGTACAAATCACTATGTGAACTAAATTCAGCCGAGATGGGACGTAACGGATTGGATATAGCACTTGGTATATTGTGTTGAATGGTTTAAACTACTGTCTAAACTTTCCTATACAAATATCTCTGAAACTTTCGTCAAAAATGGTCGAGAATTTGTTGAGTCTATATAAGCTAATAGCTATACAAACATAAGGAGGGCATTGCCTTTTATTTTACAAACAAAAAATGTAATATCATTTTATTTTAATTTAAAAAAAAATCACATATCAACGTATGGCACGACGGTTAAATTAGACCATCAATTTTTAATTTGTATTTCTGAAACCAATTTCAATCTTATATAACATTACTATACATATGTATATTATATGTATACAAAATAAATAACGATTAGATTTTCTTGAGCCAACACTAAATTCGTGAATGAGCCATTCTATAGTAATAGGGATAGATAAAATATAGAAGCTAAAACACGCTCCGATAGTCTCAAGGAATCTATTGATATAACTTTTACTGAAATCGATCCAGTATAGTTTCTAAGATAAGCGGGTTCAAACATACAAACTCTTCAGATTTTAGATTTTTTTTAGACATTATATAAGAACACCTTATAGCCCCGTTGTATCCGTCCATTAGTTACCAGTGCATTGTTACGATTGTTTGTATTTAGGTTGTATAACCGCGGTAAGTACCTACTATTCAAAGTTCATACAAGCCAATATTAAAAAATATCAAAATATATAAGTAGATAGGTACCCATTAAATATATAGACTCATAGTAGCCAATATAAAAAAGGCTCACAGAGTCATGAGCTTTTCTAACTTGCTTAATATTAATATAGATATAGTATTATCATGAATCCCAACGCTATATATATGCATGCATAATATATTAACATATAATGTGAATAAATATGTACCTATAAATATAGATAATAATGTTCGCTTTATATTAGATGTCCAACCTTCTCCACCAAGGAAATTCGTCTAGAGATGCCACTGTGGCTATATTATTATAGTAACGCGACTGCAACGAGAAAAATATATAACTAATGTTACCAGTCTTTTTTTTCAAAACAGTTGTATTGACGTCATTTAAATTAATTATGATTTGATAGCTAATTGCTATGAAGTAATATGGAACACTAAACCGACTTTAAACACAATATTTTAAGCTTAACATTGTGTTCTATATAGGTAAAGTAGAAAATCGTGATAATACCGGCTTAATTTTGTTATTTATTTTGAATTTGCATAATATGTTTATGATCAAATTGAAATAATGTACATACTAACATATTATTTTAATGAGTTGTCCCACAGTGGAGCAACAACGCACAACTGTCAGACGCATCTCACGTGTCCACCGTTTCTTATTGGAATATAATAAATAATGGCCGAAAATTTAGTTAAAATGCCCCAGCACAGCGTGCAGTCCGGTAACTCATAAATCAAACATTGTTGCGACTACTTATACATCGGTTGTGTAAACACCAAACATGAAACCTTACGATTTTTTTTTCGGATTATCTTTTATTATCATCGTGTTCCAAATTATACAAAATATTTTATGAAATCATCTGTCATTTGTAGCGATAGAAATTGTAGTTTTATATATAGTACCAGTTTATATTAAAATATTAAAACGGTATTATGGATTACCTATTTAATGTAAATACTCAGAATTTAAATAACAAAGTTAAATGGGTATAACCTAGCTATTTAAATGAATTGTAATCCAAAAATATGCTATAATCATTGTTTCGCAATTAAATCAAAAAATATATATACTAAAAGCCATAAGCCATATATTATACAAAATTCGTGTAGATCCCTATACTGTTAACTTTTAAATACCCCCTAATGTAATTAAAACAGCGATTATATCATATATTTAATAGGTATACATATAATTGATGTGAATACCTACCCAAATAAAAATTAATTATTTAATCTTATTTTAGATTTTAAAAATCTTCGCAGTGAAAATATCTATTAGTCGTGATTATATAATTAAATAGGTAATAATATTTATTTTTGTATTCCTATGGATTAATAAATGTTATAAATTATATTAAGTTTATATATTAATTTGTTAGTAATACCTAATTCAACATTTTTTGACTAAAGAAATACCTCTTTGGCTCTTTATATGTTTGTATAATAATTATTATCCGTTTATATGGACGGATTATATTAAAACAACGATGCTCATATTTTTAGTTATAATGTTTTACTAAAAAAAATTGTATTTTATGACATTACAGTAGATTGGTCGTATATAAGACAAATATAATATACCCAACCAACCGAAATTTATCTCATCGTCGAGAATCTGAATAAAAAAATTATTAATTGTCAAAACGAAATAAAAATTAACTAACGATATCATATACATGCACTTTTACAGGCGATGATCAAGAAGCGTCGCCGAATCGAGAACAGGTTGTTGGAGAAATAAATCCTATCCCCCCCCCCCCCCCCCAAAGCACTAAACGCCACGTATCCCGTCGAGAGGCGCCATTTAGTCATACACTCCAGCAGCGTTCAGCCACGAATATTTGTTTATCCTCTATCCTTCCCCGGTTCTATATTATTCCTATCGCTTATTTTACTTTTGTATTTAAAATAAATATATTCACTACATGTAGGTAGGTATATAGGTACATATACCTATGCATATCAACCTACAATATCTCGTCGTAAATATTACCACGTTAATTAATAACATGGCGTTACCCTTTATTATACACATACACATATTATTATACAAGCATATTCCATGTACCTACAACGTTGTTATTATATTTTTTTGTGCGTCACAATTTCCCATAAAACGTATTATAGTCTGCAATTTAACATGATATCTTACCCGGCGAGCGAAAATATATATTTTCAGGTGCGACCTCTATTTTAGTATAGGTACAGCGTGGTACGCCTATAATATGTGCACGGCTTATACCTATAGTCATAAGGCTGACAGCGAACGAATTCGATTACACACAACGGATTTCTAGCACTATTAAATTTATTTTTATTATTATATTGTATTAGAGATAATATTATCTTATTATATTATTATATATATACCGTCCAATGGGACGGCCCCGCAGGAGGAAATTAAATACACGTCGTTACAACCATTGTACATGTCTACATATATTAGCCATATCAATCGTCTAGTTTGTTTTTTAAAATGTATTTCAGTTATATATTATATTCGTGCAAACAGCGATGATTCATCACGTCGCACTCTTTAAGAATTATAAGCAATAATTGTGATTTGACTATGAATTGGTACTATGTGTGGATCGTTTTTACAAAAACTGTCCGCAATTATTTGTTGAACGTTCGATTAAAAATAATACGTATTTCCATTGTTGAATAAAATATATTAAATATAATATTATCACTGTAAACACGCGATTATAATTACCTCAATAAAAATCTACAGTTTTCCAATTTGGCGTTGAGAATATCGCGGATCGTTGAGTTTTAATTAAGAGGACATTTTTTGTTAAATACGGTTTAATAAAAACCTATATTTCCGTTTTAGCAATGTAAATTACCTATATATAGACACCGCAGTAATCATCTAAAACGTATTGTCCGTGATATTATTGCATAGTTATTATTAAATTGACGTTTTCGAATTTAATAAATCCGCCGAACACGGTACAGACTCATTTCAACTTGCAAGCACACTTGTACTGATATTGACGGTACAGGTACCTACTCGTCGACAATTCGTCATTTTAATAGAAACAACTTTTTAAAAAATGTCTAATGATTATAAATGCAAATAACTGATATTACAGTTTTTTGATTTTGAATAAATTACGCAATATAACCAATGTTTGTAACTGCAGCACCTCTTCTTCGTGTAGGTATAATATCTTGTTAATATCAATTCCGTTTTCCAGTGTACACAAGTCGTAAATAAATCTTTAAAGAGCTAGCCGACGGCGACCGCTGATATTTTCGTACATAAATGGGTATTTTTTTAGTTCACGGCGGTAGTCCAATCGTCAGACTACAATAACGAGGCTAGGCGTAAAACTAATTAGCTATAGGTAATCTGCTTAATGTTTTTCATCTCTCGTCCGCTGCTACTCGGCTTCGTCGGTCATCTGTATTTGTATACTATATCGTAACTTCGACGCGGCCTGTAGTATAATATAAGTCGGTCGTTTACACGCAAAATCGTGGCTGCCCCCACAGGAGCGACACGCATATTATAATTCAGTCTGTAATGGTCGTTTGAGACACTCGTCTCGTAATTGATTCTACCGAAATATATAGTATTATATTTCTTCAACGGTAATCTACCAGTGTGTGCGTGTGTATGTGTGTACAAACAGTAGTGTTTGATAGACACATGACGGTGGCCTCAAGTCATAATAATATGGATAGTAACGACGAGACGACGTATAGGCCTCTTCTCGATGCCCCGCCATTATATACTATTAAAGGTATAGACGTTTATAAAAATATATATGTATATATATATACCTATATAGAATATAATATATTGAATTACAATAATTTTACTATTTATCATCGAACCCGCGTAAACATATTTCCTGCACATACGCGGTCTGATCGGACGATCGACCGCCGGTATATGTATTATTATGCTATAGATACGACGATGAGTTATGGTTATCGGATATGCAATAACCTATCAATATTTTACGTCAGTCAATTATTTATGTTTACCATTAGGTTTAAATACAGCTGGCGCATCACTCGCTGTTTTTATGGACACCACCGCATGGTTCACATATATCTAGCCAGGTATAAACCTGCCGATAAATACACGCTCACGCAGGAGCAATCTGTTTCGTCATGGAAAATGTTTAACAGTAGCTGAACTCGGATTTCTAAAATGCCACGCATATTATTAATATAATATATAAGTATAGGTAGGTACATGTATGGGGACATGCGCATACGTTTAATATTTATGTAAGCAAATTGTATTAGGTTGTAATTTTTTTTTTTAAATTTAATAACACGGTTTTAGTGTTTTAAAATTTTAGTAGGTATATAGGGATAAAAATCACATGTATAAGTAATATCAATATTATTTATATACCTAGTCGAACGTAGGAATACCATAAGTAGTCTGTTTCTAAAATCCATAACCATGAATTTATGAAATATGCGTGTATAATAATATAGACACTGCACTGAGTGGCGCAAATCCCTAGGTTAGGTTCCCTAGGTGCGGGGAGGCACTGGCTTCTCCCCCCCTCCCCAGAAAAACCATTTAAATAATAATAATGTTATGGTAGGTTTGTGTGTTCATGATGGGTCCTAGCAACTGATAAAGGTTGTATAATTATGTTGTAAATGCAATATTGTATGATTAACTCATAAAGATTAATGATGCTATTGGGGGTGCCGACTGCAGGTAGGTTTGCTCCATATAAAAATATAATAATTTGCGCCGCTTTCTACACTAATAAATATGCATTGTAGATAGGTAAGTAGATATTTAAAGCTTGTCCAACTTAACCTATACGAGACAAACAAAAAGTGTACATTTGCTTAAAATATATTATACCGGAGTCGATTCGACATTTTAAAACAATTTATGCGACAATCTAGATTCAAATTCAATTATATCAAGATTCAGGGTATAAATGAATGGTTAGACACGTTGTGTCGTTGAGTATTATCAATGCATTTTTAAAAATTCAACAAAATACAACTGAAAGCTTAATTGTGCAGAAAGAGAAGATAAGTAATTTTCATAATATTGGCCGCTGAACAGCTGGTGCGTGTTATAAAATATTTTCAATATAAGAATTAATTCGTGATGAAGTCCCCTGTAACATAATATATTGACAAACATAATGAACGATGGGACGTCCAATACGATCCCTACAACAATGATCACTGAGAAAAAATTCTTCAACGTGCATGACATTGATTTATTATAGTTTTTCAATGATCAATTTACATCAAAAATTGGTGTAGTTAAAGCATTTATTTGTCCAAAACCAAGGCCGATAAGACTTGATTTATATTGAATGTACTTTATATTCTTTTGAATGTTTACAAAGTAAGCAGTAGGTACCTATAAACATATCAGTAGGTACTTATAAAATGAAAAAATATATATGTCCGTAAATTCGTAATCGTAATAAGGACAAAATAATCGATATCATGTTCACATTGTTTCAATTGTCTACCACGACCATGTTTATTAATCCACTAAAGTGTAATTTGTATATACTTAGAAAATACAATTTTCAATATTATATTATAACACTGATTAGTCCAATACCTACATAAGTTCAAAATCCTAATACTAGACCTTAGTCAAAAACGGAACGTTCTAACTATTCAGTAATTAACATATAGTTTGGTTAGGATGCATAATTTTGAAGGGACAATGCCACAATAAGCATTCAGCCATAAATGTTTAAAGACCTACTAAATACGTTGTATATATAGCCATTGATTTCGTTGTACAATTGGACAATATATCTGAGGTCCATGTGCGAATAATTGTTCGAATGCAAACAAACATACCTATCTATCCATCATGAATAAGTCAATACGTTTATAGAACCAAGCACTTACCTCGGGATCAAGTTTTTTGAATTCAGGATCATCTTCGTCGACCTCAAAGTACAATTCTGCAGATGTTATGGACACGATACCAGGTGCAACAACTCCAGCCGATATTAACGACGCTCTTGTGCTGATGTTTACTGGCCCTACACGAAACAAACAATAACACTCTCTACAAACTGATATCAAAAAAAAAAAAAACTATTAAATAGATTTACCGCGTAATAAAAAATATATATAGAGGTACCAATGAGTGGTGGGAGGGGGATATAGATGGCAGTAACATAACACAATAGTCATACCTTATAGATTATATGTATATATTATATTCTATAGGTTTGTGCATAATATTATTATATAGTCGAATTTCACGGTAAATATGCTAAGCGATGATGTTATCACTTACCAACGAGGTCAGCGTCTAGTTCTCTGTCATCAGTCATTAGTTCCGAATCATCGAGTAAGTCGGATGACTGACTGCCCGGACCGCTTTGGGTGCTCATAGCCACCAGTTGAGCGTGAAAAACTTCTTCTCTGGCCTGAAATAATAACGAACATGCGTGGGTGTTAATCGAACCGGAACGAAATCCAGATAATAATATTATGTCCGAATACCTGTAGTATAGCGTCTTGCGGTGCACCGTGTTCTAATGCAGCCTTCAAAGTTGCTTCCGGATGGGTCGTTCCCCGCGGATTGGGCACAAACCGTTTGCGCCGTCTCGCATCGTCCTCCCACACGTCCAATTTCCAAAACTGAGACATTCTAAACAAATAGTGACGATGGTGTCCAGTGTTCATAGCATAAATTTAACGACAAGTTCTATGCACGGAAAACTACCGCCGTAAGGTACTTACCTTATGGGAATGTTCTCGTGTAGATAGCCCCAAGCACCGTGTTTATTGGACAATATGTTACAAATTTTGTCCAGAATGCGACTTGCGACCACGCTGTCGCGACGTCTTGCTGCTGTTATCAGGTGATCACACATTTTTTCTTCTTCACGGCGTTCCAGCGTTGTCAGAGCACAATGGGCCTAAAATATAATAGTAAATTATAGGGCGGGAAGTGAGATATTTCAGTCACGGGCGACGTGTGCGGCACGAGCCGCAGTCGAGAGCCACATTTCGCCCAAGACTGAAATTGCGTTCCTGCACGAGCCACACATACTATTTTTTTGTCACGCCTCTGCATTCATCGATCACGGCAAAGGTAATGCAGTGATCTATGCAACAACTAGACTATAATTATACGACAACAATATTTCATGAAAGAAACAATTTGGTTTTATTTATTTTAAGCGTCACGCGTGGAGGTTATAATACGAATATAAGATGTACCTAACCAAAATTTTATGTTGTGTAAGGACCGTGGTATAAATTTCAGTGTCTGGTTTTGCACGCGTGATACCTACGTACGCCTAGCACATTTCCATTTTACCACCTGGCACTTTTTAGGATTTACACTTTACCGCCCGCTGGACGGAAAAAGGACGCTTTCCAAACGCTTCAACCGCAATCGAAAACCAAACATCGGTGAAGGCGACAAGACGTGACAAAAATAATATTTACCGCGGACCTATATATTATAATATTGTGATTGATTATTAAAATATTAAATATTATAGGTACGAACTTCAAAATCGGCGTGTTTCAATACGTCATCAGCTCTCATCCTGTTCAATATGAATTCGGCTTCATTGGCTACGCGGACGATATGATCTTTCATGGCATGTGACAATAATCTAATAATAATAATAAAATAAACTTGTCATCGATGGTCATCGAGACTCAACAAATTAATCAACTCTTTTAATACACTTACCGTCCTTCGTTAATGAGTTCGATAAAAGCAAGACCAGCGTGTTTTTGTAACGAATTTTGCCATTCCTGAGAACACAGTAACATTACTAGTTCGACGACCGACTGACTATTTTTAAATGTCGTCAATCCTAAAATTAAAAATATATTATTCATTAAGTCGTATTAATTCACTTTTTTCTTTTCGAAACACAAACTGTTATTGAGTTAATTCTTTCAGTTAATGGTTTATTTATAAAATTGAACCATAGCATACATATATATATTATACCTATACATTCTAATTTAAAGCAATGAATACATTTTTGTATTAACTCATGACGTGATCATAATCACAATTTATGTAGGTAGGTACTTATTGATTTATAGAAAATGGGAAATATAATATTATTTATAAAGTAAATGTAGATACAATGTATTTTAATGTGAATATTGTAATGGAATTAATAAAATATTATTTAGGTTTTTAATAAATTATGAATATATTATATTATTATGTATATATTATGTACAATAATATACCTTTATCATTAATTTATATAGATATACATAATATATTTATTATTTTTTTTATTATTAATGTATTTATTCTACTAATTTTCTATATAAATAGCAGCAAACCTAATTCAAAACAATTACCTTTGCCTTCCATTAGCAATTCTTGACCATGGGAACCAACAAGGGTCTTAGACAAAAACGGAGCAAAGTCGACCATTATTTCACGTAAAAGTGGGCACACGGAACCCAGTGCTGCTTCCAACTTGTGTGTAAGAGACGCCTCTCTGTTGGGCAAATGCGTCTGATGGGGCAAGTTTACATTTTTTAAGCCGAAATCTTCAACGTTATGCCCAGGATTTTGCATGTTCACATTTTGTGTAGTCGATGTTGGGACATTGACCACAGATATTTCACTGAGCGGTTTGTCTCCACGTATATCTGCCAATAACCACAGAAATTATTTTTTTTGATGAGTAAATTTTCAAATGTTAGATGGAAATATAAGTAATACAATAAAAAATTGCAGTGTTTGATATTGCAAAACAATTTTAGACATTTAGTTTGCTCTGATAGTTAAATTAAAATTATATAAAACTTTGCAAATACCAGTTTTTTCTTTCATATTAATCAGCAATTGCTTAAATAAAAAACAAATAAAAAGACAATTATACACAGCAATGAGCAAAGATATAAAATTATTCATTAATAGTTATTTCTGAAAATCTTAATTAAATGCCAATAGAATCAGTGCGGTTGCTTTCGCTGTTAATTAATATTATCATGAATTTATATATTGTGTATTATTTATACTATCGAATACATTACATAGCTAAATAGCTTGTAAGTCAGCGATTAATATTATTCTATCTAACCTCTATGTATTCTTCCATCATCTTCATTGTTAGACTGAGAGTCCTCATTAAGATTTACATCAGTCCAAGCTTCTTCATTATGAGCAGATGCTATGGTACTAGCTTTGACATCAGTATCATTGCTTTCAGCATCACTGCATGCAGCTGAACTTGTTGATGCTAATTCTTCAGAGCATGTACTCTAAACAAGCATTGATAAAAAGTATGATTATTAGGTATTATTAGTTTATAATTTATATATATTTTTTAAATATTACAATAGTAAAATGTTATTGTTCCGAAGACCTGGATGACCAGTTAAATAAAATAAACGTAAGCATAGGTGCGCTAAACAAACTAAAATATAAACAACACGTTAATCAACAGTGTCAAGTACCTATAATAATATGTATAATACATAATTTGTCAATCGTTGCTTTGTGCATATTAATACCTAATTGTTGTGTTACAAAAAACAGTGTGTTATGGGTTGGCGCTCTAAGCCAGTACCTTTTTTGGAGCCAATATAGTTTTGTTATTTAAGACATTACGGCGATAGCGTAAGTTATAATTGTTGAATGATGTTACTGGTGGAACTCTGAGCAGTTGCTACACAAATGAACATAAAACAACACAATAGAACAATATTCCACATTCTTGACAACAAATATGATTTATGACGCAATTGATAAATATTATAATTTATAACCAATAAGTACTAACACAAAACACAGTCGTCCCTAGGCAAGTATTATGTGCTTTTTTTTAAAATTATTTGAAATATTTATAACATTGAGGTTTATTGAAAAGGTTGATTCAAAGAACATTTTATCGCCAAGAAGTGTACAAGCATTGAGAGTTAGTTAGTTACCTAAACTAAACAAAATTAATAACAATTAATATTGTCAAATTAGTAAAAAATGAATAACATTCACAAAATATGTAATGCTTCAAATTCAATAATGCAAATATTGAATACAATTTTTAAGATAAAATTGTTTTAACAGGTAGGTACTTCAAAATATATAAGATTGTAAGAGGGTATGCTCTTAGAACTAAGATACATTTTATTGTTAACCAGTGGATGACAATGAAAAATAATAATAATAACTAATTTACCTTGTTGCACGGGATACTTGGCACTTGTGAAGTATGATTTAAATTATCCATTGATGTCATCATCATATTATAGTCTTCCTCATCTGCTGAAACAAATTTGTATGATTTTCATAGTATAACGTAAATTTTCATGTACATTGTAATTGACATGCCATCTATTTCTAATGCCAGTTAAACAAACCAAACGAACTGATTTTTTTAATTAATTGGACATTTTGGAAATTAAACACGCATACTACCCTACTGTAAAAATGTAAATTGATTCCATGCATGTCAAACACAACTAGTAGTTAAATAAAAATGTAACATAAATATTGTATTACGAATTGCATTGAATAATCAATAAAATTGAAAGTATTAGTTGATTTAAACTCATTATTATATTAAAAATAAAGTCAAATAACTGAACATTGCAATTAATAAGAAATAATATGAGATTTTATAAGAGAAATGCTATACAATTTAACACTAACATGATTAATATATTTGGTGTGTTTAAGTATAATAAAAGAGTAATTATGTAGTTTTTCTTTTTTAAATACTAACTAATTATAAATTTCCTTTAACATGTTTAAACAACGTTTAGTATAAAATGAAATATAAGGACATTATTTTTTCAGTACATTTTTAACAGTATAATGCATATAGATTATACAACAAATACATACTAAATTGATATATTATAAAGGTCAAATCAGTTTTTTCAAATTCTGTAATTGACATAAATAAATATTTACAAGTCCATACACTTTGGAAATAGTATCTCTAAATAACAATATTTTAGGCACCAATAAAAATTTAACTGTGGGGCAGTGAGCCAAATTAATGAATGAAGATAAATACTAGCTACACTAAAAATAAATAAAAAATTGAGCGTGGAGCTTTCTATTTATTTATTTTTTTTATTTACAAGCATAACACAGTGCTATCTAAGGCCAAATCAAAAATTGGACAAGGATAAAAAAAAACATTTGGTAGAACATAATCTGACCTTGTTGTCCTAACGAGGGCGCAGCGTAATGTGACATAATGTTGCGGTGGCCGAAGTTATGGGGCATTTGTGGATCTATCGAGTGAGACGGAGGTAGGAATTGAGGATAGACATGATGGGACCATTGAGGAAACAACGGTCTTGTACCATGACAATCTGGGCACAATAAGAATTCAATTAAAATTCCAGTTCAAATCAATGGGACACAACATTTAAGTGCCACTAAACTAGTCTTAATGGTGTGTGAAAGGTTACGAAGTAAAATTAATATTATGATTAATTATTGTTAAAATATATTACTTGGCGGAGTTTCTGATCGGGTTTGGTTATTGTTTGTTTGAGCGTTCCCGTGTACTTGTAGCATTGCTGTCGGTGGTTCCAATATGTCTCTATATTTGGATACCATCAGCACAGACACAAAATAAACAATAGCCAATGATAAAAATTGCGCTTGCTTGGTTTCCTCCTAATGTCAAAATAAAACAAAAATGTTTATTTAACTATATAATAAGGCATAATAGACATTTTTACCACATCTCTGTAAATAACTGCACGCAAACGATTAATATCCATTTCTTGTAATAGTTTTTCTGGATCACGTATGGGATTTGTGGAACCATCGATTAAACTCTGAAAGAATAACATATTCAAATTCCAGTAATTTTACCATAATAATAATTACCATTTACCTTAGGTGATGATTGACCAGCTCGTATAAGCGATTGTAAATGTAACTGTTTAGGGTTATTTGGTTGCGAAGGTAAGACCAACAGACGACTGCGTTCTTTGCATTCTAAACAGTTACGCACGGCATTTGTGCATACTAATCGCAGACATTGTCGTAGTATTCCACCACTTGACATGTTCTTTTCTGTTTCTAATTCAGAGAAATTGAGAGAACTTGCGAATACCAATACGTCAGCCATGTTGACTAATCTTTGTAGTAGGGACGCAGCCACTTCGACCGTCATTCCTTGGGTAGGTTCCATTATATCTAACTCACTCTGAAATTGTAATAAAATTAACAAAATTCCATCTCAGGTTAAATGTTTTTCTTACATTAGGCGATGTAGCGGACGCAAGCAATGGTAATAGCCCACCGCAAGCTATGATTAAGTTATCTGACAACTGCGAGATCAAATGTACAGTATTGACCACAAAAATTGCATTCTCGGCTCCATTAACGAAGTCCAAAACAGATTTGGTCGAGTGGCTATAAACACAATAAATCAATCAATTGTTCAAGCTGTATTTCAATATACCAATTTGTTACCCTCTCCAGACTTGAATGTTGGATTCAAGTGAATAGAGTACATCTGATAGTAATCTTTGATGAATGTATGACCATTTGAATTCTGGAATTCTAAAGGGAGGTCTGGATGGACCTGGATTAAACATTGGTCTCGTATCTATATTTGGTGCAATTGGTTTTTTCTCAGTCTTTTTACTTTTTTTGTCTTCAATCCCATTTACTAAAGTAGGTTCTAAAATTAAAATAATGTAAAATAGGTGCTTATAGTAGGCCACAATAAAATTAAGTTATATTAATAATAATTATATTAAATAAAATTATATTTATGTTATGAATAAGACCCAGATTTGAATGTAAAATGTATAATTGTTTGAGAATTCCCAGGGAGTGCCCCAGAGTAGGAACTATTTTAGTATATCAATAACTTATCTCATCAATTAACGGCTGTTGTATGCTTGGGACTCAAACCTAGAGATGTTCGACAGTCAAACCAACAACAACTAATTGGTCAGTTGATGTTACATTATAATCGCATTAATTTTATAAATTTCATATTTTTGTTCGTTCAAGAAAGGTTTAGGTCACTTTATATGGACATTATAACATTTAAATTTGAGACCTAGTAATTATAATTATTTTATATTATTACCCGATGTTTCTAGACTCTTGTTTTCCTTAATATTGTCTGTAACACTGTCAGTCAATGGTAAAGATTTATTTTTTTCTTTTTCTGAAATTCAAAATACAACTATTAGAATTTTAATGTACTAACAACTAATGAATGACATAAAAAGACATTATTCTAATCTGTATTCTGGAGTAAAGTCTTCTTGTCTATTATATTCATGTTAATTTCTTATATATTGTATTAAAACTCTAATATTAATCTTATTATTAGTAATATGTTTATTGTAAATGTATTATCTATCTGTACTTGAGCCTAAATTGATGGGCTGAGATTCTTTAAGAAGAAAATGTTAAAATGACTTGTAAAACAAAACAAAAAAATCAATACAAATTACCTATAAATTAAAAAGTTATCATCTTTCATTTTATAAGACTTAAATACAGTCGAACATGGTTAAATCAAAATTGAAGGGACTGACCAGAAATTCTGAGTTATTTAAGAATTCAAGTTATCCAAAGACAATACAACTATAGGAAATTCTTGGGATCAGTGAAAAAAGTTTGAGGTATTGACGATTTTGAGTTAAAGAAGTTTTATTTAACCACGTTCAACTGTAATATGATATATAATTTTCAAGTTTGAAATAAACCAAAGTTAATATAAATTTGTACGATTTATGTCTATGCGGGTTGGAAATTATAAAACGAACAAGTACTTACAGGTCACATGGCAGTATTCTACACATAATTAATTAAAATTCTAAAAATAATTTGAAAAATAGGGGTTAAATAATATGTTGAGTACTTCTTTTTCGAATATTTAGTTATAACAAACTAATAATATGTCAAACAAAAAGTCTTGAATAAAAACAATAAAAATGCAAATTAAAATGTGTTCCATTTTATCACATTAAGTTCTTAAATATAATCGTAACTAATTTTCAGCTAATAATCGTTATGTTGATATAACAATTGTTTTTTGTAGTCGATATAAATAATTATAACAGTATGGTATACCTAATATAATAATAATCACAAGCATAATAATAAGATCTCGGTTAGACATTAAGGTATTCAGAATGATCACTTTTTGTGTTGGGATCCTATATAGAAAAGCTACATCCCCGCGTGAACACCGAGTAGCCAGGTGTGCCGGACCGAAAGTTATGCCCTTAGATAACATGGTTATCAATACTAGTTTTTAAATACTAAATACTATTTTTGAAAAATATGCCAATATTATCATATATTATACCTGCTACGTCGTTCACATCTTCTTTAAACTCAGTTTCTGTTTTATTACAATTTTCAATAATTTTGTCATTTTTTATGTCAACTTCATTTGCTTTTACAATATCGACATGCTCTATTACTTCATCTACATTGTCATTTATGTTATGGATGGTTTCAATTGTATTATGAACATTTTCTTCTATTTTATCAATATTTTCTTCTATATTATTAACTTTTTCTTCTATTTTGTTCTCATTTTCTGCTACATTATTAAAATTGTCTACTACTTTATTAACATTTTCTTCAACTTCAATATCATATTCTGCAAAATGTTCAATATCCCCCTCTTTTATTTGTTGTTCTTTGATTGCTTCTGATGTGTTATTGGACGGAATTTCCACTTCATTATTGCACTCTATGGACGGATTAAATTGAGGCATATTATCATCATTAACAATGCTGGTAAGATCATTTGCATTCAAATTGATTTTTTCTAATTTTTTTTTCGGTGTATCATTAAGTTCATTTGGTGTTAAATACGCCTCTGAACAATCACTATCGACAGTGTCAAATGTCTGAACTGTTATCACAGATATTGGTTGAGCAACAATATTTTGCTCAATATTATTTTCTACACCATTTTCATTAATTTCATGCTGTAAACATTCTGAATTTATGATTGTTTCACTATCACTACTATTACTAATACTGTCTTGATTTAGATCATTGCTATTTATTTTTTCTTTCACGCTTTCATTAGATCCTGAATCAATCATTATCGCAATTTCAATATTTTCTTTTTCGGTAATACTATTATCTTTAAGATCTTCACTTAGCAGAGTGTTAATACTATTATGTATTTCAATATCTTTTGATACTATGTCTTCACCATTAGATATTATATGGTTTTCAATTGTTACATCAAAATTACGTTCAGTACTTTCATGATCAACAGGTAAAATGTCACCATTTACTTGCAAATATTTTTCAGTTATTGAATTGTCTAGCTGAATACTATTTTTGACAGCAGTATCCAACATTTTAATTTCTTCTGAGATGTTTAAATGCGTTTTTACATCTTCAACCCCTTTTAATGGAATCACATCGTTAACTTGTTCAATAATATCGTTTTCATTTTTCTTGTTCAAATCTAATAAATCTTGTTTGTTTTCTATTACAGTTGGGACTATTTCATCAATTGTTGTTTCATTAGGTGAATCTAAATTTTCATTTTCATTTTCTTTAAAAACATCTTCAAATTTATTATCATATTCTTTTGATATTTCTTCATTTGATTTTACAATTTCTATTGTGGAGCTTAATTCATTACTCTGAGTTTGGGTTTTTAAGGTGTTATTCTCTTTTTTACTGTCAGTAAAAGTTTCTAGTTTTGTAGTTTCACTTAAATTTAATGACTCTTGATTATCAATTTCACTCTCTCTTAATGTAGTTTCAGAATTTGTTGGTAACTCTTGTTCATCTTTTTCTTTACATTCTTTGAGCACTGGAACGTCTTCTACAGGTGTACTAATAGTAGATTCCTGGAATAACAAAAAAGAAAAATTCTAGTTATTTTAATTATATTATAATTGTACTATCATAATGTATAACTATTAAACTAATTATTAAACATACTGGAGTTTCAGATGGGGAATGATTTATGGGTGGTGCTGGAGGTTGGTTTTCCCAACCAGATATGGTACTGATTGGACGTTGCTGACGTAAACGTGGGTCTGTAATGTTGTCACTACGTTGGCGCTCATAGTGTTCATACATTAAAGCAAACTGAAGTTTAAACTCTTCAAAGGATACCTGTAATTATAATGTTATATTTTAATCGAGGGTTTTGATAAAATTATAAAAAACCAAAAAATATAATAATTACCTTTGAATGTACAATGGCTAAAGTGTCAACCCACACTCGCCAACCACCATACTCATGTTTGATAGCATGATGCAGTAACATAGTGAATAAGTTATAGACCATGTCGGACACTTTTTGCTCTTCACACGTTCTTGGATGAATATACGCCATTGCTATCAGCCATTCCTTGTATAAATAAGAAATTGATTTAACAACATTCAATTAAAATATCCCTGAATTCAGTAACTCACTTGCCAAACAGACATTTGCAATACTGTTCTTCTATTCTCACGATTATTACTACAAAGTATTGTCATGTCAGATAAAAACAATTTCTTTACTTCTAATAATTGCTCGGATGGTTTGGCTTGACGAATCAGAGTAGCTACTACTTTAAGAATCACTAGAATAAATGAAAATATTAAGCACATTATAATATTTTATTTTACTATAAAATAAAAATAAAATTATTATAAAATAACCCAGATATTTGAAAATATCAACTCACTAGGATTTTCTAATCTGCAATTACTATCAGGTTCTGGATGCCTAGTATAAAGTATTTGTTGACTAATCCGTTCGGTTAATATCTAAACAAAACAAAATAAATATATAACAAAAGTATAGTGTCACTATAGTACTAATACATTATTATATGATAATAGTACTATAGTGACTCAACTGTTTTATTATTGAATTTATTTGTATTTATTAATTTAAAAATCAGTAATATAAGAATTTCTCTAAATTATGTAACTGATCAATTAATTAGAAGATTTTAACTTCATTGTACTTTAATTAAACACAGTAACACATGGAAATGGATTTATAATACATAATATTTATTTTAGTTTTATTAATATAATTTATAAAACCCAATTAAATATTTTAAAAAATATATTAATATTGAGCATTTACGAGAAACATATTTTTATGATAATAACATGCACTACATTTTTTTGTTCACCAAAAAAATGACATCACGACTTATGAGAAAAATAAACCAGGTTTCAGACATACCTACATAAGACACCAAATGTTTACACAAAACAAATTACAACTTCATCTGTGCAGTAATAAAGAATGTATATATTTGTTAATATATTTCAATGTTTTAATTCTAAGAGATAAGTTGACATTAAAATTAAGTATACTTCTTAGACCTATAAATGTCTATGATATGTTTACCTTAAAAAATGGGGTGACTTTTGTCTGGTTAAAGTTGATACTACAATGGTATAAAAATTTGGTATCCAAAATTATTATGGAAAATTTAGTTTTACCTTTAACAATATTGAATTGACATTTTCTTAGTTAAACTATATTAAGGATTCAAATTTCTGGTCAGTCCGTGTATATTTTTATTGCAATAATTAAATCAATTTTACGTATTATAAAATCAGTAAGAAAAAAAAAGTGGTCCAATATATTGATCCATTGAAATATCCCCTAGGGTATAACACTCGAACAGTTGAGCAGAGCAGTGTTTTTATTATATTTTTATTATATAATTTTCAAAATCATATAAAACTTATAAAACGAGATGACAAATATGATTCACTAGGGAATATAGCAAAGAAATTTATTCTAAGCAATAAAAACTTTACCACTATAGCAATTGAGTAGGTAAAAAAAACCCAATTTATGTCACTCTACATATTTTCTTCTTAAGGAGACTTCATTATCATAACTTATGAACATTAATTCTAAATTTGAGTTGGTTGGAATCAAATTAGTCAAGTAAGTATACATGTTTATATTTTATAATACATTGTATAATAGTTTTATAAATATATAGTATTATACATTATATTAAAATTTAAATAGTAACAATAGATGTTTTGTACATAGTATAATCTTTTTAGTAAAAAAAATAAAATATGTTTCTTACCTCATAAAGAACATTATAAGTGGGTAGTGTAATAGTTTCTTCGTTTAACATTAAACGTTCCGACAGCAAAGTATATAAATTATAAGGACTCATCACATCATATTTTCTTCTAAAATAACAAAACAATAATAACTATTACTATGCATAATATATTTTTACCTCTAGATATATGAGTCTCAGCTGAGTTCTTTTACTTTTAATAATACTCATAGAAAAATAAAATTGTAAAACCGTTGAATAAAAAAACAACTCTATTAATAACATTTAATTTATATTTTTAATTTGCCTACAATGTGTTTAAAATCTTTATAATATAGAAATTTAGATGTTTTTTTAAAAAAGGCTACATCATATTCTTATTGTAATCTCGCCATGGATTTTCATATTACTTGGCTTTTTACCAAAATATTTTGAATTACTTACAAAAAAGGTATACCTATATATAAGTACATTTTTCTATTTTTCAATGTATAGGTTGGGTTAGACATTTATCAACTTTCAGCTTACATTTTTTTCTAAAAATATGTGCACTTTAAACGGATAATAAATAATATTGATTATATTTATAAAATGTAAATTTAATGTTTTAGCTAAGGAAATTTTATATTTATGCAACTGAAATATTGTTTTTTTTTTTTTTTTTGTTATTCAGAAAGAGATTATTTTCTATCTGTATAACACTAAAAACAATTAGTATTATACTAGTATGTACAAAAACAGAGATATTTGACTGCTAATATAAATTATATTACTTTAAACTTAACACAAAACGTTTACTTTCATTAACTTACTTATGCGTACTGCGGCTCAAGAAGAATCCTAAAAGCTTTAGAGCTTGAAGTCGAATTAATTGGCTTTCTGATGCCACTAGTTTAAATACACATCGTACACCATGTTTTACGTCAAAAGCCGGTATCATAGATGCTGGCTGTTCTGACATAAGGGACATGAGAGTTTGAAGAACATCGTGTAGATTTTCATCCTCACAAACTATGAGCAGATGTAAAAAACGAAATGAATTATACTGTGAGTTATATATTAGTTAACAATTTATTCTCACCAGTCGTCAAGTAATTAATAATACTCTGAAGCTCGTCTTCTTTTAAACCTACGCCTAACATCATTAGTTGCTTAAGAAATAATAAAATGTAACCTCTAATAATCAGTATGTCTTTTTGAGCAGGTCGAGGGCCGTCTAGAATAAAAAAATGTTATTAAACAATTGATAATTTTAAAATATTAAGGACATTTGTATATTTACCAAGTCCTTTTGGTATGATACCGCTCTTATTCCTTGGATTCACTACCCAGTAGTAATATTTAAGTGTATGAACAGTTTGCAGTACAGTAGATACTCGCCGTACGTTTGAATAAATTTGAGTGTCAGATAGGAATTCTGTAGCCAGATACGTGTAAAGCCTAGTTTGTACATGAGTTGGTGTGTATATCCACAGACCGGGGTTGAAAAGTATATGATCGAGGAGCTGATCAAAATCAAATTTAAATTCAGACATAAACACAGTCTCATCAAATTTTTATCATTATAATTTACCTGTTTTAGTAGTAACTCATTGTTTGGTGTAAGACAGGTGACTAGGTGTTTTGTGAGCCGTAAGAATGAACCCAATACTTCTAGCGTCAGATGATCCCTAGACGACCTTTGTAACATATAACTAATGACTAGAAATCCACGGTTTTGAATCATGTGCTGTTGTACCGTTTGTGAAGTTTCAACCATATCACAAATGAAACCCAATAATTTCCAACTGAAAAAAAAATAAATTTAAGTTGAAATTAATTTAAGCTTCTCTGGTTCAATTTAATTGTATTGTGTAACAACTAATTTATAATACCTCATTTTTTTAGGATTTTAACAAAGTATATTTTGGGTTAAAACTGAATCAGAAACTAATTAAAACCCAACACAATTTTAAATTAGAGTTACAAATTATTCAAAATTATATTTAAATTGAATGTTATAAAGTTAAAACCAATTTATAATTGAAACGAAAAAAAAATAATGATGATTACTTTTTAATTTGTAACTTTCTTCACAAAGCTAATTTAATAATAAATGTACAGTGTTCACTTTTAAAAGTGAAATTGTATATTATACCAAACATTTAGACTAAAAAAGTTGAATGTATATGCATACCATATAGAAGCATCTTTTTTATCCATAGGTTCTGCAGATAAATCAAGTTGAGCAAATAATGGAAACAGCACCTGTATACCACCAACAGAGTTTAGGGTACTGTGTATGGAATGGGTAATGACAGCTTTCACATCCTGATAAAAAAAAAAATACATTAATAATTTTGTTAAAAATAAGTACTGTTTCGTTACTGAAGTTGATTTAAAATTAGCTATTATACTATTTATATTATTACACATATAACAGTAGTCAGTATTTATTATACAATTTAGTACCTGCAACATGAGTGCATGTGGTGTGTGCACAAAATATGATGCATTTCCTTTTGGGGTTGATTGCAAACACAGTTGGCCATCAGTCGCTACAGGATTATACATGAATACTATTGCATTCGACAATTTACCATCATATAAAACCTAAAATTAAATTGAATTATAACATGACATGTAAATTGTAAATTGTATATGAACCATCTACAAGTAGTAAGTAGAATACATTTATTTGATGTTTATCAGTCTTAACTGAAGTCCCATACTCACCTTTGACTTATCTACCCACTCAATTTTAATGTTTAAATAAAAATAAAACTGATCGAACAAATATTTTGTTAATTTTATCTACTCATCAAAATAAACGCAAGGATACCAACAATGAACGATTATAAAATAAAATGGCTTAATGCTACCAACAAAAAGGTGTAATGTATTCACATTATTCAATTTTCAAAGCAGCAGTATATTTTGCTATCAACTTTAAAGTATAAAAAAAAAAAACTTGGGTAAGTAAAAATACAAAAGAAATTCATAAATTAAGTCAAAATCTAATAAATTCCTCATTTTAATACATTGTATAATATATATTTCTTCTGTAGTTGCATAGTAAAACTATTTATGGAAAATACAAAAACAAGCACGTAAAAGTCCCAACCAAAAAAAAAAAATAAAAAACAATGGCAACAATACTCAAATGAATACGCATTATGCATACATGTTTTTAATAAAAGTTTAAAAGCTTACACATTATGTAGACACTTTAAATACATATTATGTTTAGTCTATATACTATCAACTTATGTGATATAAACCAATTCTAAATTTATTTAAATGTAATATGTTATACAAAATGTACCTGAATTCCAGTATAATAAAAATATGGAAGGACTGGTATGAAGTAATTTATTGTTTTTGTTTAATGGGGGGGGGGGGGGGGGGGAGAATGATATAACTACTCACTCACTAAAAAGAATGCCATGGAGTTTATTAAAAATTATTTTATATGGTTCATGGTTTAGTCTCAATTTTTTTTTTAATTTTATTGTATTATAAACTATGATTATATATTAAGTTTGTTCACAATCAATAAGCCGATACAGGATATATACTATATTTATTTATTTTCTTTGTACCTTAGAAAATCTTAGTAAAATTGATTCAATTTTTTTGAGATTTTTGTGGTTTATAATATTAGATTATCAAATTTACTGAACACTCATGAATATAAAAGTTTACATTATAAATTCTCCTTTGATGTCTCATGAGGAGTATGGAAAATCAATTTTTGCAGAATGTTCAGAGTTCACCTATCTATATTCGTTTTTTTTTTCCATAAATAAATTAGATGGGTGCAAACTAAAAAAAAAATGATACACATAATATAGTATACTTAATATAAAAGAAAAAAGCAGCCAAATGTCATACCAAAGTATGATCAAGCATAATAACAATATTCCACTTATACTTAAAAATCATTTGATAATCAAAGTTATAGAATTATAATTATTTAAAAACTATAATTTGTAAAAATTGTATTGTATTATAAAATAAAATAAATTGTTTGTAATGTGGAAAAATTTAATTGATTAAACCTTCAAATAGAAAGAAAATTTGATCATGATTATAGCAAATTGCGTTAGAAAAAATAATTAATAATGTTTCACAAAATACCAAATGAAAATTCCTACAAGAAAAATATTACAGGAATTTCAATCCCAATTTTACAACCATATATCACCTGAAGCTAAAAACAAACAAAATTAATTAATACAAAGTGCATAATAAAAAAACAAACAAAACAAAATTCTTACAGAACTATCGACAGCGTGTTGGGGCATGCGAGAAATATCTGAATTCTGGGTTTGGCTCAAATTCTTAAATTCACTCACCCTTTTGTGGTTTTCTGGTAGACTTAAATGGCATTCATTATCAAAACGAAATTGGCACTAAAAATAAATAAGTTAATATTAATAATATTAAGCAAATATTTGAACAAAAATAATAGAATTGAAGGCTTAGGGTTAAATTAAAATAACTACTGAGCTGATCATTAATGTTTTAGTTCAAATAAAATAGTAACGTTAGTTGTTAATAAAGCAAACCAAAGTTATTAATTATTAGCAGTAGATATATCTACCATAAATATGAATTAATATGCAAGCCTTATTAAAAATGAAATGGATATTATAGGAGTATTAGGGAAAATTGTACAGAAGAACACAAAGTATATTACATTGAATTAAAATGAATAAGCTAAGTTTAATTAGTTTTTTTTTATTACTAGGTATTCTAAATCAATAAATCTCGGTACAACTTAGAATTATTAATAGATAACTTATTCCTCGCATTTCAACTCCTAATATTGATCAACAGTTTAAAAAAGGTTTTATAGCTGTTAAAAGTTTTATTAATTTTGACAAACTATTTCTAGAAAGTTGTAAATATAGTTGGAAACAAAAAGTAAGTTCCCGAAAATGTTGTTATTTGATTCATTAACATTTAAAATGTAAACTTTTTGTAGATACTAACTTTATATCCTGGACCTAATCTATGTATGGCACATATTTGGTGAGTTGTCAACGCTTCGCTAAACAAATAGATGGCTGACATTTGACCGCAAAACACGCGGTCTTCGTCCAGTTCCGGCGTCGCTCCAATGTAACATTTATCGAACGGCTGTTTCACGATAGTTACAATACAGTAATAATTAGGTCATAGGTCGTAAAATAAAATATTATTAAATCCGCAGTGTAATAGACGGACGAAATGCTCGTCATATTGTAGGTACCTACACGCAGTAGCATATGCAGGATTTTAGTTCGGTTAGGGTTTTACCAAAGATTAATCGCAGACCAGTGGGTAAGGGGGATTCATCCCAGTTTACATAATTTTTTTGCTTTTTTAGTTTTTATATATAATTGGTTAAGACAAATAAAAGAGTTCGACTCAAATTTCGTCTACGTTTAGAGTATTTAAACCTGGTCATCTATAGAGCCTCTTCAGGCCGTAATAAACGTGGTAATGATCGATGACACGTCATGATACGACAATAATTATTGTGACAGACGTTTAGCAATGTTCTTTAATCACTCAAAAAAAAAACTATAACTATTATTATTGAAGTTATTACCATTTTACTATAAAAATTACTAGTTATTAATCTACGTTGACTATGGTGGTAAATACGTTTTTTTTTGTAAAAGAATTTTTAGGGGGAGAAGTTAGAACCCTAGAACCCCACCCCTGCGTACGCCACTGCCTACACGTCTAGGTGTGATAATTATGTGTAGGTAATGATAAACGTACCTCGTTGGCCGACACGAACCAGGCCATTTCTGTACTCGATGCCAGTTGACCGTTCACCACGCATTTGATTTCGCTTTTCGTCCATCTGTTGTAAATGTACACAATGGCTATCATATACCACTGCAATATAAATTAACACACACAGACGGATGTATAATATTAATTATAAATTTTCCCGTAGGACGACGATTATGGTTCGGGCTCAACAGAGAAACACAATTTTACCTTCCGGGGTTGAAATTCATATTTTACGCAGTGTTGGAAACCTTTGCCTTTAATCTTCATGGAGGTCAACACCAAACAGTTTCCCACGAAATGCGCTGAATACCCGACACCTTTACTCGTTTTGAAACTGAAAATGTAGCGAGAAGTATATAATGAGACTTTCGTATTGGAAAAAAATAATAATTAAATAAAAAAAAAAAACAACGACGATTCTTTTAGGAAACAGGTAGGTAATATAGGTAGCAAACCACATAGTTTTCAATCATATTACCAGTATAGATACGGCTTTTCGCGTTCAATGTTCACCGAATTTATGGGATCCAGTCGAAACCACGTACAAAACGTAAAACCGTTTTCGTATGGCCATTTCGCTAACGGTGGTAGAACAATGGCCTAGGAAATAAAAAACGAATGAGTTACAAAAAAATAATCGAGACGACGTCGAACATATTATAAACGTGGCGTGGTTAGTTGAGGCTTACCGATCCCTTTTTTCCTGGAAAACTGAAGAAGACGTCCGGTCCATTCCTTTGCGGCATCTGTCGCAAAACGTTCAAGAGTTTGGTGGAGTGTTTTGGCTGTGAACACACAAGGGAAATCATCAATTACGTCTTTTTCTCCGCAGATAGTTATATCGTATACACTATACATCCTCCTCATGCATTTGTAAAATCTAGGTGGTTCTGAGGTGACGCGGGTCACGAGAAATTCGAATTTATTTCCCCGAGACGTAGTTTGCTTATTTTTATTAATGACTTTGCCGGCACAGGTGAACAATAATGTCATCGGGCCAAAATATATAGTAAATAATTATTATAGAATGGACGATTAACAATAATAAGTAGAGCAATATAATGCTTTTTAATACCTCCTATCTAATACTATATTATAATAGTTTTTTTTTTTTAATATATAAATTGATCTAAAACTTCAGCAGCTAAGGCCGTTTTTCACATTTTTATATAAAGTTTATATTATATAACATAACATAATTTTTTTAATTTTTTTAATTTTTTTTAAATGTATTTATATAATATATAATATGTGCATTGGGAGAATTTTATAGAAAGTAGAGACTGGGCCGGACAACCAAATTTAGCAATAATATTCTTTATAAAATATAAGTAGTAGGGGCCATATAGGGGAGTATATTTTAATATTGTGCGTCTATAAAATAACTGAAGACGGTAGGTACCTATTTGTGATTTTAATTATTTTTAAAAAAAACTGATAGATACTACCTAATAAAGAAGAAATTAATAACAATAGTTAGAAACTAAAAAAAAAAACTATAATATTTTAAAAGGGAGCCAACTAGAATTATTTTTTTAATATTTATATTTATGACAAGTATACTGTTTAGTGTATAGGACATTATATATACGACAATATTTCCGTTAGGTATAAGATATTTTTTAGTGAAACAGACAAACCAAAACAATTTTGGATATAAAATTAATTCAATTTTTCAATGTAAATATTTACGAAAAATTATAAGTAAAGTAACTCACCATCAAAAAGCGGCACACACCAAATAGATAATTTCATACAAAAATAATTTAATTCCGTTTGAAATATTCTACGGAATATTCTAAATATTCTACTTTCAATATAGATACATTAATAACATTTATATCCCTAAACTGACAAAAGCTATTATTATTTTATCGAACTTATAAACTTATGATTACATTTCTAATAAATATAACGTTGGTATATAATAATAACTATTATACAAACATATTATTATGTTATAATATATAGGTAAGACAGAATATTAGGTACCTACATAAATCAAATTTTTTTTCTTAATGTTTTATACGTTATACGTTCTAACGTTTATAACCAAAAACTTATAGTTTTGAAAATACAAAACGTATATATTACACTAGCAAGTGGGATATACAGAAACAATAAATTGTGGTGTAAAGTCCTTTAAAACAATCGCTGAGACACGCGTTTGATTTATAACACGAAGCACAATAGATCCACAAAATATAATTTATATACTTGACGTACTTTTTCAAAATGATATTTAATGGCATATTCACTAATTATTTCTAGTTAGAAAAGTATTTACACAGTAGTACCGATAGTTACCTATGTTATAATATTGCATAAGTTGTAATTTTATAAAAATATTAGATGAACTGCAGTGTTCATATTGCGAACACCGTAAATATTTTTGATACGCGTAGAATTTTAATGACTGCCAATAAGCATAGGTTATGAACATAAAATATTGATGTGTAATAATTACTTCCTCGTATTTCAAATAATAATAATTTAATACAACTAATATGTTTTAGTACATTGTATAGTGCAAACCCACCATATTGCATATTGATGTAACGAATAGTTTTTATTACATTATAAATATGATTTACGGCGGTTAATTTAATTTGTAAACACAATTTATAATAGTGAGCTACCTAAGTAATAAACATAAATTATTATTTATTTCAAACGATATTTCGTTTGTAGAGAAACTATATATATATAATAATAAGGAGCAAGAACAATAATATATGAGTGGAATACGCAGTAGTATATAATATAACGAAAACCCTGAAAAAAAAAACATAACTAGATGGATACCTCCCATATTACTATATTATATGAATGAACTCATCGTTTTTACAATATTTATGTGATGAGAATACATTGACGATGCAATCAAGTAATTGCAGTTAATATAAGAACTACCTAAACCAACTACTCTATACCCATTGGAGCAAAATAATATATATCATTGACTTTGTGCGCAAAACAATTTTCAACTAGCGAAACTTATTATAAGTGATTTATATAATAGACAACCGTAAACGACATTAAACGATACAGAACTAAAATGTAACTGAATTCAATGATGAATTTTTAATATTTTAATACAACTCATATTGTACGTGCTCATAAGTGCATAATATAAATATATAATTTAGTAAATAATAATGATATAAGTATATAGTACAAGCGTACCACTCGGATACTCTTTTTATCCATAATAATAAATAATCAAAAATATATTTCCATCAGTTTGATAAGGGTTGTTGACACGTTATATCCGTAATATTCATACCGATACCTATATTTTTTTTTATCATTAAAAGTATAATTTATTTATGACATATGGTGAGTATAAGATCTTGTACAATATTTAGATATAAATAGTTATTACGTATGTTTTTACATCCACTTAATTCTATTATATTTAATGGATATTATGTTTAATTTCGAGTTGCTCATATATAAAACATTTGTATAAATATATTTAAATTGATTAAATCACTTTTAAAAAACCTATTTGCATTACCTTATGTTGAATTTAGTTTATTAATTCTAATTCCAAACATTTACACCTAAATTTTACATTAAAAATATTACAGGAAAACGAATTTCTTACGTTTTTGAGCTTAGAACAAAGTTTTAGTTTCTAAAAATTAAAAATCGATCAAATTTTCAATGTGTATCAAATTATATCTTATTTTCAATGGACGTTCAGGTTGAAAATCTACATGCAATTTTTGGACTACTATCTTCAACTACCTATATACCTATACAGTGCGCTCATATTTCAGATTTAAATTAATTTCTATAAAGTGATATAAAATATTTTGAATACCAAAAATTATAAAACTTGTCTATGAATAAGCATTAAGTAGTTTCGTGATGGTGGTGGTAGGAACTTAATTCTGCAAATACCACGGCAGTAATGGTCAAGCATGTGGGCGAGATGGCCAAAGGAAGTTCGACAAACAGTGGTCGGTAAAATAACAGTAAAATAATATGTATACGGAAAATATGAATAGGTAATAACTAAAACGATTAATTAAATAAAGGTAGTATATTCAATATAATATGTTAAATATAAATTTTCGAATAATAAGCAGTTAAAAAGATTTGGAATGAATAATATTATATACTATATCAAATGTCAAAAATATAAATGTCATCGATATTATTCTGATATTATACAGAAAAATATTATATATCCACCTACACTATTCATATTTAGTTTTTGAAAAATAATGACATATATTCAAAAAATATTTGAAAAATATAGGTGACAGTATTAATGAACTATTATTACATTAAACATTTACTTACCTAACAAAATTATATTTTTTTATAAAAAAGGTATCGGTATGTACAAAATATGTTGAAATAATATTATACTACCTAATAATCTATACCTGTATAACTTTAAACGTGGTTTTATGCAAAAGTTATTAGGTGTGCGCCCGGCGCATAGAACGTTCAATAAATTTGGAGTGCAATTTTATATTGTGCTGGAATAACACGATGCCTCATGTCCGATACAAAACAAACAGACACCAGAAAGCGCTACGCTAAAATTACACGCCAATATCGATATCTCTAGCTCTATTATGTAATGTACGTTTATTCGGAACGTCAAATCAGACGTAAAAACGAGATAGCCCCATTTCCAAACGACGGATTTAAGTATTAAGTATATATATATATATTGTAACGCCCCAGATGAAAAATTGCAACAGTCATTTGGGTCGATCGAATACAAACACTCAAAACATTCACACACACACATGCTTGAACCAAGTGTATATTAAAGGTTACGTGAGGTATACATTCAATAGTCTGATGCCACAGGAATCTCAATAAAACTCAATGACTGATGCTGTATGCGATGAATACCTACGATCGTGCTATTATACAAATATATATATGTAGTTTATTTACAGGGTGATTGGACGAGCATACTCACCCCCGTTTTTTCATTTTAATAGTGCATTTATTTAAATTCTGTTTTTTTTTTTGGAATTTTTAAATATATGTACCTTTGATAATTCTTGAGATTCTTTTTAGTTACTTAAAAAGTGTCCCGACGCCTGTTTTTTTTCAAATGAGAACCCCCCTTTTTATTTACTGTAAATTATTTAGTAGATAATTTTTTGAAAATGTTGATGTAGGTACCCAATCCAAAATTCTAACAAACAATTACTTATTTTTATTAACAGTTGTTAAAAATGGTTCTCAAAAACTACTCGTTCAAGTTTTGATTTTGACACACCAATTTAAAATTAATAAATAAGTAAATTTACAGTATAAAAGAGGTTTTTATTTGAAAAAAAAGGTTGTACCTCCACGCAAATTTTGAGTAGTAAAAAAAATCTCAAGAATTTGAAAACATGGTCTTAAGTCTTAACCTACCTGTCCTAACTATAGGTAAACATTTTAAAAATCAGATTTTGAACTGCATTATTGAAGAAAAATGGAGGTGAGCATGCATGGTGAATCACTCTGTATATCTAATATGTTTCAGTGTACATATTATACAGACAAGCACCAATATCGTTTTCTCTCGTCTTCTACCCTCCGATTACAGTAACACCCCGTAGTTCACCCGTTAGACCACAAGTTAATGAAGTTTTCATTTCATGTCGTCGCCGTGCTGTCTCGTATATGTATATTGTATGCACACATTATATTATATTATACAGGTAATCTGGGAGAATCATACGGTGAGGACCCGACCGAGTGCGCACTAGTTGCGTTTGAAACTAAGTCCTCTATGCTCTTTCTGAACCTACTACGAACGTTTAATTTACGTTTATCAGCACGAATTAATAATATACAAATGGAAATAATCGGATTAAAATTTAACATAAGGTCGAAGAACAAATACCTACGTGAGTTGCGCACTGTGCTTAGGCACAATAGATTATGGAATTGTTCGTAACTATATACTATGATATTTTATTAATAATAAAAGGTATTATAGGTATCTAACAATAATAATTAATATCTAATAATGTATTGAAGATAGTGGAGTCATAGTAAAAAAGAAATGTCAATATGGTAATGTGCGATAAATAAAAGAAAAACTGTGTACTAAGTATATACATAACTCGTAAGTTGTAACATCAATGGACATTTTTTACATTCCTTTTTATGTTTATTTATTTAAAAAAAGGCAACGTGTAAATAAGGTGTGTATTTACCGAACAAATATAGGTACAACAAACCAATTATTCCAATGACATACATTGCGTATTGTAAATATTAAAAAAAATATTATAGGTTTACCGTATACGTTTGTAAGACACGTAGATGATAGAACATTTACAATTATTGAGAGGAGACACATTTTTAACTATATGGCACAAATATCACTTATTGTAACCATGTGGGAAAAACTATATTCCAACGATAATTTTTAGGTGGATGTAACTACGCATAGGCGGTACCTATTAAGCTGATAGAAAAAATGCATCACATACATAGTGATGATGCGCAAACATTAAAATTGTACGTGTGGAGAGAATAGAGAATTTTAAGTATTAATTAAGGTTAGGAATGTGAACACAACAACTACCACCTATATAAGATATCTACCACCAAAATGGATAAAATCCCGAAGATATTTTAAGAGACAACTGTGTCATGATTCATGATCCCCATTCCGCAAGATAGTAAAGATGATGATGGTAGTTTTAATTTATGAGATTATAAATGTTTATAGAAGATTAAAGAACTAAGAAAGGGGCTTTATAATTTAACGATTAAGTGTTATTATATTAACGACAAAAAAAGTGATCCTTAAATGGTGCTCGGGATAAGAAACTTTTTGAAAAATTAAAATAGATACTAGAAAATTGTATAGGTATATTGTACCAATCAAAGTGTATCCTTATGTATAATGACGCAAATATCCTTAACTATATTAAAGATAAAATTAACGTTGAATCAAAATCAAAAAAATTATTTAACACGATTACAACAATCACAAAAAAACATATTTTTTACATGGCAGTTTCTGTACAGACAAATTGCAAATTGTAAATATATCAAGGCACGTATCTAGGTTATGAGAAATAATAACGTTTGTAATATTATCTAAAAATTAAAAATTAAAAAATAATAAATATTGATCGGACGTTGTGTATACCAACACACTAAAACATAATGTGAAAACAATATTATATAGACATAACACTGAATACGGATTTTTTTGTTTTAATAATAATTAATGTAGGGTGGGAGGGTCGGGATAAAATTAATTATTAATATTGAAAAAATAGTTATAGGGCTATAATAATAAAAATAAACCGAGTGTGTTTTAAATTGATTATGTAGGTAGGTACTCTACAATATAAAATAATTGATGAAAATTAATAACTGTATTGATCTGGGTGGATTTATTAAAACATCAAATTCTCAGAATAACTTAACAATATTAAAGTATATACCTACAACGCAACATAATGCATTATGTATATATCTTTTTTTTTAATTTAAAAAAAATTGTATTGTATAACACACAAGAAAAACTGGAGTTTGACAGATATCGGTCACGGTTGTTTACTTAGGAGCAGACTAAACGATAAAATTATATTGGTACGTTATGAATTATGATAGATGTTACTGCTACACACGTCAGCCAAAATAATAGAAAAAATAAGGGTATATTTTAGAAACAGCTTTATAGTGACTGCGCGTAGAGGTTTCTTACCAATATTATATATCAATTGAATGTTTTTTTTAGCAATTCAATGTTTTATTTATTTTAAATTCATACTTCCTAAAATGCGTACGCTACCATATTATTCAACTGTTTGTGGATGAAAAAATTTGAAATTAAAATGTAAAAAAAAAAGTAAAATATGTAATATAACCTACCTATGTATTATTATTTTTTTTTCTATACCTATATAATAAATTGCATTTTTAAAACATACCTATAACTATGCATACAAATGTTAAAATATGTAAATATTTTCATATATATGCGAAGTAAAATATGTATGAAACTAAAAATTGGTATCATATTACATAATGGTTCAATAACTCAAAGAATATATAAAACGTAAAGCAAGAAGAGAAAAATGACCCGATTAAAAATTGACCCAAATCCTAAATTATAAACATACTTAAAATTTAGTTAGGAAAAGCCTTTGGTATAGTTCAAAAAGGGACAGTATCCAAAGCACGCAATATTGCAAATATATGGGAAACAGCTAAGCCGATTAGGGTGATATTTTAAATAAATGACAAGACAGAAAGGTTGGCAAAATATCTATATAAAAAGTCAAAGCGTTTGTAATATACAATCTTCAATTAAAGCTTAATACTATTAAGATCCTCCTTTTGAAATTACACTTTACTTCAAATGCGTTAAATCCAAAATAATATACTGTAAAATACTTATAATATAGATAAATTTCGAGAAATATATTAAACAACTACCAACGATTAAATTGTGAGAATATTAATCTACAAATATGAAACATAATCAAATTAATTTTCAAAATGTTTATGTCACTATAATATTATAACAATTATAACACCTGTACATATTTCTTAAAGTAGTTTATTCATATCAAATAAATTACTTAGAAATAAATAAAATATTATGAATAAATCAGTTTGATTAATATACACTTAAACTAAAAATAATACTAAACCTATTAATATTATATTATATTCAAATATATATCAAACATTTATAGTTATTGTTCATGTTTGTATTTACCCATTTTCCATTAATAGCTTTCATTGAACCCAGTAGTAGTTTTAACTCTTTTACAGTTATACTGAAACTAGCAAGAACTCCAAGCATATCAATCAGAAGATCTGAAAACATATAAGTAAACAAACGATTAGAAAATATTTAAAAATCAAAATAAATATAATAATTATTTATAAAAAATAACGAGTTAACATTTTATAGTACCTAATACAAAACAACAGATAAATTATAAAAAAATCTAAAAATTATTATAGGAAGTGTGAAATACAAGAGCAATATCTATCATTTTGTATTGACTTATTAATTTCTCGACATTAAAAAATGTAAAACAAAATAGGTACCTATAGTTAACATTAAACATAACCTAGCTTTACACATTTTTTAATGCAGTTATTAAAGTAAAATGTATTTATCGAGCTTTTATTTAAAAACATAAGCTATACATTGACCCGACAACAAAACGGCGAACAATTGGGCACCACTTTATACTTAGTGATATACAGTATTTAGAGTGGGTCACTGTTATGGGTGTGTTCGATTTTAATTCAATATGATATACGCCATTGCATACGAAAAACAATATATCAAATATATTATTTCTTGATAATATCAAAAAACATATTATGTTTTTTGATATTGCTATTAAACTAATTTATTTTACTATTATTATTACGGTAGGTTAATTTTACTTTTGCCAAAAACATTGCATTTATTATATTATAAATGTTTTAGGTATTTCATAATAAATACCTAATAATATATTATTGTTATTAACTTTTTAAAAATATTACCTTACCGTAGAACCGTGTAAAATAGGTTCGTGGTATAAATAACAGACAATAACATAAAACTAATCCTAATGTATTGAAAATGTAATTGTGTATATTATGAATTATAATAGCTATATATCCTTTAAATGATTTAAGTACCTACCCACGGATAATATTTTTAAACTACTAAAAAACAGCTGTAGTCGTTATTCTTCGTTTAAATATCTAATTTCATCTATATTTAAACTTAAATATTTATAAAAAAAAACGAAATTATCTATTTTATTTAGATTTTATGGTTATAGTATGGACTAGTTATGTAAAACCCTGTTTTAAATTTTCAATCCATAGCTATATAAATAATTTCTTGAACATTTTCCAAATTTTTGACTAACTAGGTAGGTATACAATCATTTGCAAATTTTCGTGACTTTGTCAAAATTTGAACTTTTTTAAAATGTTTATAAAAAATAATTACCTATACCTATTATTTCTTTAATAATTTGAAATTGCTATGATAACGATAAATGTAATGATTTATATACATAATTAATGTGCTGCAATACAATCGTGAAGTATCATAATTCATTAAACATATGTCAATCCAAACTATAAAATAAATATAGGTTTACATTGAGCTTAGAAAGCGGAAAATTTACAATATCCATTAAAAACATGATAAAAATCATGTGTACCATGTATTGTTAAATAATTATCAGATAGTTTGACAAGATTGATAAGTTTCAAAACTATGTATTTAATTTTCTTAAACAGTTAATCAGTAAGTATATAAGTGACATTGTATAATTTAATATAAACATATATTATTTCTTCTAAAAATAGATCAATTAAGTATGGACGCATAACTACATGAAGGGGCCATTAAAATATATAAATTACGTTAAAAAGCCACTTAATGTCAAATATTATTTGGTTTTAATGAAATATTATTGTTATTACTATCCTAATTAATATATTCTAGTCAAAACTAAAGAACGTATAAAAAGTATACGTTGGTTTCTTGTTAATTTGTCCTAATTTTCCCAAAGCACTCCAGGTTAAAATAAATTTTGAATGACATAAATCTAAAGTGTGTTGTTGTTTGTTCGTTATTAATATTCAATTTAACAAAAAAGTGTTTTAAGCCCTTACTTGGGACGTTAAACTACACAAGGGTAATTGTAGTGATAAATTAGATGTAAAACATCAAGGTCACCGTATAGTACTTTGTAGTATACCTTATAGTCAAGTATTATCACGGGAGCGTCCATTACAACTAATGATATAACTAATGATACATATATATTATATAGTGTACACAAACCACTATAATAGTGGTCAAACGAGTCAACGACAATATAACCTTTCTTTAATAAACAATAAATATTATACGTTTGGTTCTATCACTTTATGGTGATCATTCTCCTCAAAGTATATTATTATTGATTTATCATATATGTTAATGTGAATGATGTTGACATTTCCTGCTGTTTTTGGTGAATGTCAAAATGTTGAATGAATATTTAAAATATACAGTCACTGAGTTACCGGTGAATGTTAGAATTAGTAACTGATTTTCATAAAAAATTATTATGATAATTATCAGTTGTTGCTTATCAATTTTTACCTGTATGGAAGTTAGAGAGACGTGTGTCAGAGTATCATCTAGTATAAACTATACGCTAGTCGCTAGTATATACTAGTACCTAACCTAACGTTAAAAACCTAACGATTAAAAAATAGAGCAGGCACAAAAAGTAATAAGCTGAAAGAATGCTACGTTTATCTAGATAACTGTTTACTCCAGCCAAACCTAGCGGTAATGTGCGTATCCGAGTCTTCGATGTTGACCGAGGGCATATGGATCCTTAGTCTGTGTACCACAGAATATATTGGCAGTTGTCGTAGCTGTCGATAGTGAATTTAACACACTAGGCACAAATGAGGGTGTGATAATCCGTAATCAATTTGCTGTATGTAAAGAAAAGCTATTATCTCCTGGAGAATAGTTGCTACTGAGCAGTCCATGTCCTTAAGGAAAGGATTCACTATAATTTCTCCAATCGGTAGAATACTTGAGATTCAATTGTAAGACAAAGTGTATGTTATATTAAGTAATATATGTGTTAGGTATATTATCATTATGTATCAGATATCACATTTCTAAACAGTTAAAATGCTTCAACTTTGTTGATAGTTTCTGATAAAAATTGATTCGTAAAAGGTAAAAGCAATAAAATTCTCAGTACTTTTTAAAATTAGGAAACATTTTATAAAAAAAAAAATTTAAAGAAACGGCAATATTCATAGGCAGTTTCAGTTTTTAACAAAATTGATTATGGTTTTTTACCGTAAATCAATATAAAATAACATAGAATCTAAAAAAATATTCACTTATATATTTTCTATGAACTTTGAAGTTTAAATTTTGACGACCGTTTTTTACAGATTTTTTTGTTATTTTGTAATACTTAAAAAAATTATTAATTGTAAAAACTTGAAACATTCAACTATATTCTGATTTAAATAAATATCTTCTATACATAATGACGATTTCAAAATATTTAACTAGTTTTAATATTTTTGTAGGCATTTGTTAAATTTAAGAAAATATTATTAAACTGTTAAAATTATTTTTGTAATTCAAATAACTATCTATCGTTACCCGTTTTGCTTTAGTTGAAATATTCTCAATTATTGGTTTTCGTCAACATCGATTGAATAATTTTTAGTATAATATAGATATATATAATATTTTAGTATAATATTAGTACATTATTATATAGGTACCTACATCAACCAAACACTTTGCCTCCATCAAATAATAGCAGTCATCTTTACTGGATTTTAAATTCAAACGTATAGATAGTAACTCATTTAGCCTAAATGACAAAATATAATTCAATACAGAAAATTTTTATCCAATCATATCAACTATTTTATTATCCACCAATGACATCCCTGCCTTTATATATTCGATTTTCATGACCTGATACAAAATACGATGTGTGTGCCATCCTATAGTAACCTATACGTGGGTTGAAAAACTAAGTCATACAAACCCACCTCGAGTCTCGATGAATCTATTGACATAACTTTTAGCGAAAACGGTCCAGTAGTTTTTGTGTCCATAGAGAACGAACAAACAAACAAAACAAACAAACAAACATTCATTTGTATACCAGCACGGATGTGCGACGTCATAGAACGGACGCTATAGAATGCACGACATAGAGCTATTAGCAAATGTACCACATCCATACCGAATTCCACATGATATTAAGTGCATGCACCATAGACGCGCGATGTCGAAGTACGAACGAGAAGACGGTACGCTACAATACAAACTAATATTATAACCATCCATTAAAGGGTTCTTAAGGATTGTTTTTTTTTTTAAATAGGTACCTGTGGACTATCGTGTCGACAATACAAATATGTTGCAGGAATATGACCTCATTCGGTCAGTCATTCGGAAGTTACACGATCGTTGTATCTCACTACAGCTGCAGACGATCAGATTACAAGATAAGATTATTATAAAAAGATTATATTATATGTACACGGAATACGCACAGTTATTGAGTTGGCTGTTACAAATTCCAAATGAAATCGTCGCCGTGAGAATGGAAAAATAATAATATGAACGAATACGAACGGTGGTGTTGCTGGGACGTATATGAATAAGAGACATTTCGTCGGGATTACTATAATGGGTGCATAATATACGTTTGTATTTATTGCAATAACTTTTTTATTCTAGGGCATAATTATAATTCCTACATTTAAAATCGATATAAATTAATGAATTGAATTTAAATTTCCTTAAAGTAACGTGGAAGCACGATGACCGGCGAAAAAGATACAGCTTATACACTTAAACATCTATATCCTGAAAACAGAACTTAAAACATAATATTATATAGTATTGCCGAAAGTAAGTAACAAGTTAATGAAAAACTGATGGGCTGATATTTCTTTTTTTATGATTAATAATAGTTATAATTATTGCGATTTGCTTGATATTCATTATATTATTTTACAATAGTAAAATGAAAATAGGTAACTCATAATAAAGAAAAGAATCCAAATTCCTATGAAAATCCATATTTGGTCATATATTTTGTACTTTCAATGCCCATTGTTAAAATCACGCATTTGATTAAATAAATATAAAAAACAATTTTTGATACACACTTTTTTCCTTCTATTTTTACGTTTACAAATCTTATAGTAAGGGTAAAAAGACATGTAATGGCCTTGAAGACATATTTTTCATTGCACGACGGTTATTTCCACGAGATTAAATAAAAAATTTCTTTCATCGTTCATTCATTATATAGATTCACGCGTCGCTAACTAAAATTAGAGGTTTGTTTAAGTGAACTGAAAAAAACGTTTTGATATATTATTACTATGGGTAGGATGTGATAATTTGGAAATCAGAGGTTATTGGTGGTCGATGACTGGTGGCTACCGAGTCGGGTCGAGTCGTGAAACCCTGCAGTGGAGTTGGCTAATGGGACAATTTACAAATCGTGTTTAGTGACCCAGTAGTTCTTAAGCTGTGGTCCTCGGTCCACTTGGGGTCCCCACTCCGCCGGGAGTCCACGGCGCTATCAGTAATCAGTGGTCTCAGCCATGGAGACGTCATAACAATTTTATAAATACCTGTGCAATAAGGAAATTCTTGGGTATAAATTCAAAAGTAGGTTTATGCGATTATTTTATACTCGAGTAATTGCAACTTTTTTTCTTGTGTACCTATAAGGTATGTTTTCTCTGTAATCTTTATAAACATGAGATCTATTGTTGAAAATGTAAACGTAATATAAAAAAAAAAAACAAGGTATTATTTGAAAGAAAATTGGAAAAGGGGTTCACGATTTGACAGTTTTTTTATCGGGGTCCACGTACTTCTAAAGTTTGAGAACCGTTGACGCGTACACTATTACATATTATGCATAATAGGTAGGTACTATATACGTCCTAAATACCCGTAAGCGCATATCTAGATATACTATATTATATTATACTTGTATATCAAAGTAATTATATTATTATATTATTTCAAATCGGACGATCGAGGCGAACAAACGATATCCGTCACAGGTACCTTAATATTACATATTAAGGTACATTATACACATTCGACTGAGTGGATTATTGTTGTACACAACATTATTATAATGCAGTATATGCACGCGCGCCAAAACTGTACAGTACATCGTGTGTACCTAACCCCCTACGGCCTACATATATTATAAGACGCAGCGAGCATTAAACCGGAATCCCCGTAAGACAATAACAGCTTTGACGCGACTCGTAGGATGACATACATACATATTATAATTAGACGATTGATTGATTGACTATATACATTATGACAAAATACACGACGGAGATATGTCGTGTGAGCGATTTACGGATATTGCTATTACGAATAATATAATATTATGCATAACAATTAAACAACTGTAAACGTGAAAAAAAAAATGTTTGCTCAGCGTTTTGAAAAAATGCTGGTACCATGGTATACATACAACGAAAAACGGTAGGTATTCATATACGAATCGGTACCGATACGCGTACCGCGTTTCACCTTCATGGCTTCGTCTCTTGTTTGATTTAATAACGCTGTTAAAACGTGGAAAAATCGATGGATAAACACAAACGTTAAATAAATATTTATGAAGGCTAAAGGAATAAATATTATATTTAGAGTACGGGGCGTGGATTCGATTGATGTTATTTTTCTAATTTGGACGAAATTTGATAATTCGACTAAATAAAATAAATACATATATACCAATAACGCGTAGCCACGCGCACGTCGACGGTTATATTTGTTTATTACGTTTACACATCAAAATGTTATCATAATCGTTTCATAAAAGCACATCCGAGAACTAATGTAGGGACCTATAAAGTTTAGGAAAATGTGTACCTGTAATTGAAAAACGAAAATATTTGGCAATTCTAGAACGTCGTTTATACTGAAAAAGATTATTGTTTTTTCCGTGCAAAAAATATAAACTCGTTGTGCCGATATGTGAAATAATAACGGTTTTGGCGTAATGAGTAAAATATTATTCAAAATGTATTGTCATTCGTTCGGCGGCATACGTAACGAGTGCATTATGCTTCTGGCGAATCATTCATTAAGTTTACACTCGGAAAGCCCTTTGTAAAATTTGGAGTTTTTAATATTATTCAGAAATATAATATTGTACTAACAAACGGAGTGCTGGCGACAATGTTCTTATCTTAAATACAAATGGTTTTTCGTCGATTTGAGGTCCTGCAGGGAACGAGAATACATTATTTCAAAATCAATACCGAAGACATAACCGTAATGATTCGTTATTTTTTGTGAATTACTGAGGGGAAATTACAATTTACAAATTAAAAAGCAAAAATTTTAAAATATTCATAATTTACGTTACCTATCGTCCTATATATTATTATATACATCTTTTTTGTATTGGATTCGAAGAGATAATATTATTGCCCACTTTGAACTAAAATGTTAAATCGTATATTCGCCTCGATGTTAAATTTGTATTATTTAAAACAACCATTATTTGAAAACGGATTATTTTGTTAAAGGGATATTTTATAATATACATTATACGATCATATATATAAAAAAGTTATATAAAAATAAAAACAGACAAAATATGTAATATTCATAAATCGAAAACTCCGCTATATAAAAAAAAAATAAGCGCATATTACAATACTAAATATATTTTTTTAAAGCTTGACGAGCAATAAAGGCACACGATCGGCCGTCAATAAAATATACTGTTTATATTGCGAACCAAACGACAACACGTCTTGTACCTAGGTACTATATATATATATATATATATATGTTATTATATAGCTACTCACTGAGACATCAATATTTGCGTTATTTATCATTGAACATTATTATTACCTGCTACGACGGTGTCGGCACGCGCTAGTCTGTTTACGACCAGCTCAATTAGTCCGACGTCGGTGCACGCTTGCAGATTTCTAACGGATTTCCTCAGGATAGCAATGAAAACGCTCCATATCTCGGCCTGAAAAACAAAACGTGACAACCAAATTATAATTGAGTTTATATATAATTTATATAAGCTACATCATAGGTACACCTAGGTGTTAATATATATACGGATTTTATATGTTATATTATTATTATTTTTTTAAATAAATTGGGCTGCGTCGGATGCTACTTAAGAGCACGCGTGCCGTAAATAATAATAATATAGTAAGACATTTTTCCGGGAAGGTTTAATCAACGAAATGGGCACGTCGTCGTATATAGAGTGGCTTTTGTGCGAGTGGAACGCGCCCGTGTATACCCTTAGAGTTCGCCACGTATATACACACACCCACACACACACTCTCACGCGCATACGGAATGCACGACGAAGACGTTATACAAATGTAATGTGGGATTTTCGAAGGAGACTGGAGGATATAATATATACATATTTGAAGAAACATCTATTCATTTTTATCTTTACGTTTTTATTCATACAAATTCATGTGAGGGTCTCGGTCGATTACTGTTTTCAATATTTCCCCCGCCGTTCTACGGTCGTTTTGCTCAATATGTAAATAACAATATATATGCGCACAGGTTTTTTTTTATAGTTCAATATAAATATATATATATTATATATGTATATATGCATAATATATATATTATTTTTTATTTTTTTGTAAAAAGGGCGATAGAGAGGGAAAGAAAAAAGCGAGCGGTGGAAGTTAGGGTGAAAAAATATTAATTTCGAGCTTTGTGCTCGTATAAGCAAAAAAATATACAAAATACTGGCCAAGGCTTAAAAGTACACACACTCATACCCATACACGCTCCGCACACACGCACACACAAACTCACACGCTGGAACTCGTATATGGAAATGTGTGAACTTTTGCACGGCAACCTTTTCTCATTTAAATAATATGATCTGCATCCGGTGGCGGTCCTTTCCGGAGGAACGCGACTTGTTCAGAAATCCACACATCCGATTAAAACAACACCTGTCCCTGTTTAACGGGCGTGATTTTGAATAATTGTTTTCGAGAGCATTTCGGCGGCGGAGATGTATGTATAGGGTACATGTCATCACACACCCACACAGCGCATGCAGCACGCCGATTAAAACTTTACTTAGACGCGTAATTTCGCTAAATTCGTAAAGTATGTAATATGTACCTATATAATATTATACACGTCCGCGGTATCTTAATATCCATATAGGATCTGGTATTTACGACATCACACACGACAGGTGTATATAATAAGGTATAGCCGGTATAGGTACTTGGGAGAAACACACGTCGTGAGGTTTGGAAATAGTTTTACGGCTAAATTTATTTTTACGGCGGCAGTGGTGCGGGTTATATGGGTTTTTAATAAGACGCATGCACGAAAACCGTTTCCTTTTTCACCTTTTTTTTTTTGGGAGGGGGTTTAAGCACGTTAAGGGCATTCGTCAACCGTTTGGTTTCATATACATATTATATTATTATTATGTATGTGTGTGTGTATATATATATATAGAAGGTATAGACATAATTGCGTTCCAGAGTGAAATAATTATTCTGTTTTTTTTTTTTTTTTTTTTTAACTAATGATAATTTAAGGTAAGTATAGAATAGTATAGTTGTAATATATTGTTGTAAATAATGCATATATATTGAGCAGTAGTGTTTGTACGCGAGAGTACACATTTTAACTTCTATGTATTATACATGTGTGCGTTGTTTTTTGTACATGTGTATAAATACATCTACCTACCTATATTATTGTGTACGGTCGGTTATTTTTATTGTTGTAGGATAACTGGAAATAACTAAGCAAATAAAAGTACGCACGTCCATTATCCCGTAACGTTCTACAAAGTCCAAAACTGTTGTTATAACATAGGTAAAGTATATTATACGTAAACAAGTACCACGCGGGTATAGGGTAGAACATTTGAAATTAGCGTAGGTAGGGTACACAATGGCACGTAAACTAATAAAATATAATTAATATTCAAATTTTTAAATGTAAATTTGTATCCTCCTAATTGGTTTCATGTACATCAGAGATGTCTGAGTTTTTATTCTCACATTATAATAATTAAGCCAAAATATAGTGAGTATTCAAATATTGTGATCATATTGATTTTTGACTTCACTCGTAGTGTTTTATATTTCATTTATTTTTTTCAAATTTACCTCACAGAATAATATAGTGTCTTACCTATGTATATAACGTGTAAAATTTTGGCTCGGTGTTATATTATAGATACAATTAATATTTAATATATGAACCTATTTATATAGTAGGTACGTATAGTTTATATAACATGAACGATTTCGACGGTAGATATACGCTTACGCATATAAAATGTATAACCTCGAATAAACATTTATTATTTTTTTATTTTAACTTTAATCGAATTTTTTACCGAAAGAGTAATTTAAATCAATCATGTTTTGTCTGCGCGATAAAAACCAAATGTAAAAATGTAATTATTTAATTTTATAGGACACATATATATATATCTACCGTATACTATATAGGTTCATATATACATATATATATATATATATATATATATTTATATATATTATATAAACAATATATATATTAGGTACATAACACGTTCGCTCGCATTGCGTGTACGGTATACCCTACAGTTTGGAATTTTTTCCAGCATTGTTAACAGATATGGAAACTTTACGTAACTTGAACAAAAAAAAAAAAAAACAAAAAAACAAAAAATAAATAAATAAAATGGTTTAAGCACCACAGGATCCATGAAAATATTATACATCGCGTTGCAGAACGTCACACGATATAGTACGATCGATATTTATCCACTATTGAGCAAATATAAATGTATACGTTTTGTAGAAAAAATAAATGAAAAATCTTCATAAAAATTTGATACGGCGTCACATTGAGGGTTTCATTAAATTAACTACCATAATTATGTTTATATAGTGTAATATTGATATAACGACGTGTATGATGAATATAATCATTGATTATAAATTAATGATATAATATACGCTTTGTGTCATTTTTCAAATCAAACAATTAGAAGATTGGTAAAAGGTACATACGAAAAGCTTCAGATCATTTGGATAGCCGTGAGTTAACAGTGAAAAGAGTTGTGTCACCGAGACGTTAAACTCCATTTTAATTGAACAAGTCATTAAGTAGGTACCAATATGATCGATTGAAAAGCTTCTGCGAATATTGAGATATTATAATATTTGAGGAGGACGAAAAGGTATTTTCAAAGTCCATTTATAAATAAACGATGACCACGCACAATTTATGTTTCTCATTAGAAAATTAAATGCTTTCAAATTATTATAGTTAGGTTTTTTACTGTATTTTTCCAGATTTTTTTCATCAGAAATCGAACTTTTTCATTAGGTTGAATAACAATTACCAGTTATTTAATTTAAAACACTAAATGTCCTTTAAGTAAACTAACCATTGGTCTGATAGAGTTTAAGGAGAAAAATACAATAATATACGAATCAACACTGCAGTAAGAAAATCATTTCATAAAAATATTATTATCTGAGAATTTATTCGTCTCGGTAAGCATTGATCTCCTTCAAAACCATAACAACATTGTGAGTACCATGGGAAAAGAAATTTTTCTTTGTGATACAATTTAACAAAGAACTGACAATAGTAATAATAATAATAATATTAATAATAATACTAACAATGTAATACAAATATTTTGAATTTATCATACAACATAATACAAATTTTATGGTCAACAGAACCGATCCTTAATATTATTACAAACATAAAATAATGATTTTTATCGCATGATAAAGGATACTTATAATTATTATCTGAACCTCGGAAGCTCCATTTTTACAAAGAAAAAACAATAACTTTAATTCATCTATACAGCGTAATGTGAACATTTCGTAGGCAGTACAATGTTTTCAAGTTTAACAGATTTTAAATGGGGTCGTTGTGTTTGCAATGAGTATGGAGTGTCATAATATGCATGCAACGTGAACTTAAATACAAATTATTTTCAATAGTGACAAGCACGCTGATGAGACGAGGCAGTGATACAAAGCCGTATTTTGAATAAAGATAAAAGGCTCTTTGTTTGCACTTCGTTTTAAAAAAAAAAAATGTTTATGAATACGGAATCATTTACGAAAAAAAAAAATATGAAATGAAAATACAATTGTATTTTTTTTTCTCTTGCATATACTGTTACAGCTCCGTTATTGGAGACATGCGAGTACGGTATTCGCTAACGAATTCCGAATAAATTAAAATGATTTTCGTAAATGAAAATACGGATGTAGTATGATATCATCGAGCGAATAAGTACCCCCCCCCTCCAAATAAAAAATCGCAGACGTAACATAAATCAAATCAGATGTGAGTGATTGATTTTCTACGTCACAGTATAAATATTTATTATTATATATAAAAAAAATAATAATAATAATGTTAATATAATTGTATTGAACCGAGGCTATACTATAAGGTATTTGATTTCCCGATTGATTACACATACCTAAACGCTAAAGTTTGTGACAGATAGTACAAATATTTACACTTTGATGATTGGTTAATGTATGCCCATATATTATACACGTTTATTATATTAAGTTTAAGTTTTCAATCGAAATAATTTTGTTTTAAATTAAACATGTATGTATAATAATTATACCTATTATAATAGCGTTTAACACAACAAAATATGTTCATACAAGATAAAACAATGTTCTTATAGTCTAATCATGAAGAACACTGATCAACTAGAAATTAGCAGAATTTAAAAACAATTTTTAGAAATTAAAAGACGTATTAATTAGTATGGTGTCTATACGGCTATACCTATATAATATATTCAACTATATTATGACGTAATGCAATGTTGTATTAAATTCAATCGCATAATAAATATTAGTATAGGTATGTGATTTACTTATATTATGCATAGAACATTAAAAATGTTGAACGTTAAAATGTACCCAATGCGTAAACCACACAATGTTATGCTGGATAAAACACTGAACAAAGCTAAATTGAACATCCACACGGCATTGATAGTGACGCACAATACCCTGATGAACCACAATCCGAATAAATTATCGGTTTAATAAACCAGATATATTTTTATTTTTATTTTTTTTTAATATGATATATACAGCGGTAACCCTAACAGCTGGTTACAAACTCACAACATTGATAAATTGTATGGTCTATAACAAAATTACTTTACTATCCAACTATTTGTTTTGCATATTTTAAAGTTTCATGTACATCATCCAAGAACTATTCGAGAGCTTTTTCCTTTATATACGTTACAGTTTGTAAACAAGTTATCTACGGTGCATTGCTTGACGCTTGCGCGATTGTAATTTAAATAATAATATATCGAAGTCGATGAAGTAGATCTAATTTGTTACAGTAAATAGCACTCAAAGCTTCGGCTTGTTAAAGCTGTTCAAATTACATTTATTTTACACACCAACATTAACAATAATATTATTGATATAATAAAAAAATGAATTGAACGGGGTCCGGACAGAATGGTTGAAATACTGTGCACTGCAAGTGATGCACAATTTTACCTGCATCGGCAGCACTGATAATCCCAGACAGCCAACGTATTAAGATATAAATGCGTATATAAAAATATGTACTTATCTATCTATGTATATATATATTATAATATTATATCTTACGTATGTCATGCAATAATAATATTTTTATATGCTATATACCTAGCGAATTGTGTACACACTTTATGATTATGTTTTATCATATACTATGAAGACAACAACAACGGTATATAGTTTATTTATAAATCCATGTATCCCTCCTATACACATTACGTATATAGGGATAATATACAAAATGAAAAAAAATGATAAATGTTAAGAGACGTCAACAAGAATAGCTATCAAGGTTTATTGTTACAAATTGTATTTCTCTATTTTATATATTGTTGTTAACCGTCCTCGATTGGCGGAACAAAACCACTTGAATCTTAAAAAAGTTATTGGTTTTTTTTTCATTTCCCATTTCAATAATAGGGTATATATTACTATAAGGTTATTGACCTGATAAAAACATATCAGACAGACTGTAAGACGAATTCTAAAATCTAAGAACATTTAAGATGTCCGTTATTGCATTGTTATTTCTTAAGCCATAATTCACAACTCAGCGGAAACATTAAAAACTAATGAATATATTAGTATATATAGTACTTATTATATACATGTATCAATGAGTTCAGGCGAAATACTACGATCGGGGAATGTTGACACTCGCCAGCGTATGTCAACACACACACACAAAAAAAAAAAATTCGTAGAGAATTCTGACAAACCCACAACCTACGACAAATGTTGATATCCACAAACGGTGTTTGGTGAATATTGACGGCACTCGAAGCGCTATGTTTGTAATGCACTCATAATACAAAGTCAAGTTAATCGTGATAAAGTACACAAGACATCCACAGATTTTGAAAACCATTTCACGTTGAAGTTCAATAATGCGAGTGCGTATATAATATGTACAAATTTAATAATTCTATGTCCTATATGAAGAACAATATAGTTTCCATAACAGTTCTATAAGCTATAAAATATTATTATTATTATTATTATTATAATTATTATTACATAACACAATATTGAAAATTACATCGAATCTTAATAACTATTTTATTTTCTGCAACCGATGGCAACCGTATTATAATATATACATTATACACACAACAATATTATATTTCTGTTTGCCGAAATAAAATCTTATCTGAGAACATATTTAAAAAACAAAATTTTTTAAATCCTTTCTTATTGCACATTAGATAAACCACTATTCCAAATCTCAATACATAGTTGAGAGGCTAATCGCACGTTTTATCATTTTTAAGAAATAGCGATGAGTCGTATTACTCGTATTTGGCCTTTATATATATTACAAATGTAATTGCTTAACTCATAATTCGCTACTCATGCGATCTTCAATACCACGCTCAATAGAACAGGGTTGTTATTAGAGCGATAGTGTACCGTATTATTTTATTACTATTTCAGACATTGTAAAAATCGATGAACACATTTCTACATTGTGTTAGTTTGCAGTTTTTAACGCAAGTCATATAAGTATCTTTATAGGGCCTGTAAAATGTATATAAGTGTTCAGCAATCCGGTAGGGAAGATCAGTTCGTGTAACTAGAGGGAATTAAACCAAAACAAACCTATACTCATCAATTCTTTAGGATTATGTATAAATATCGACAGCCACTCGATTTGAAAAAACAAGGGCTGTGTGTAACATAATAACATAATAACATATTAAATAGCAGACTGAAAGAACAAAATAATTGCACATAAAATAATTTTTAAACATTCAATGGCGTGATATAGTAAACTGTTGATCTACATTCAGGTAAAAAATTAATATACTTACTCAAAGTCAATAACGTGAACACGATACATACTAAGTTACAAGGCTGGGCATTAACGAGTTAAAAAGTTAAAGTTAAGTTAATAAGTTAATTTTATATTAACTTTTTAACTTAACTAGTTAATTTTGGCTTTTCATTAACTTAACTGTTAACTTACTAAATTTCTTTTTTAATTAACGTAAAATTAACTCGTTAATTTTTCATTTCAAGAAGTAAGTTAAGTTAATTTATTTTGTTTTTAATTTTATCATATTTCACTACTTCAGTATATTTCGTTTTCATGTCAAAAAATATTTACCGTGAATTGTTTAAAGTAAAAAATGTATATAATTCGAATTTAACTAATATGGAAACACTGTATAAAATATAAACACTATAGTCTATAATTCAGTTTTGGGTTGGAAAAAAATTAAGTATGTTAGCGTTGTATAAACAAATTACTTAATAAAAAGTTAACAAAAAGTGTGTATTAACTTTTAACTTAACTGAGTTAACCTATAGTTAAATTAACTTTTAACTTTTAACTTTTTGTTATTGGTGCATATTAACTTAACTTAACTGAGTTAAAAAAAAATCATTAACTTGCCCAGCCTTGCTAAGTTATGTAGGCACTTACATAAACACAATATAATATAATTATCATATGATATATAATTAACACATCCTCAAGTACAGTTCGCGATTACGTCCTTACCAAGATGAACGAATTAAATAATTAAAAACATAAATCCCATTATTCAACTAAAAGCTAAAAGCTGAACGCATTTTTAAAAAAAATAGCATTGTGCCATGAATTTTGTCGTGATTGTTTTTTTTTTATAAGAATTCTCTTTCTTTTTATTTCTTTAATTAATCTTTAGGAGTCGTTTACGAGTGACAATTTAATAGTAAATTTGGCGCGTTTACGTAAATAACTTGAAGGGATCTTTTTTTCATACGATTTTCCTGTTGAAGAGGGTAAAACTTTGTTCCACTTCGAACAAAGTTTCTTCAAAACGCGTGTTTTATGTTAAAAACCAATTAATAATTTTCTGATCGTATTGTTCCGCTAAGGCTTTTATGAAAATTGAAATAAACTTAGGACAATTGCCCATTAACAGACAGAACCGACCAATTCTTTGCTGTTGGCAAATATTGTATTAGTTAATCGAATTATCGAAATCGTACAAAATTAAATAAAATATAATATAGGTACTATAGTAGTAGTAGTAGTAGTATAAAATATAAAAACTGTAGATATTATTAAAATGTGATGTAACATTACTTTGCATTTTATAAGATACGAAAAATAACTCTAAAATTTGTTAAATCTAAAATTGTTTCCAAAAGTTTTATAAAGTGGTTGGTAAATAGAATTATGAAGAAGTAAATATTACGAGTTTTTGCTTTTTCTTATAGTTAAAATGTATGCTACCCATAAGAGTAAACAAATGCTTGAAACTTAATAATTAACAATTTGTTGAATTTTAGAAGAGAGACAACATACATTTATTTACATTAACTGCGAAAGTAAAGGTGTTAATTTATACTAATCAAATTAAACTCGTGTTATGCGTAGATTATTCATAGTACAAACTATAAATTATACAATAACGTAGAAAATATAATTTACTCGCAAATGTTCAAATATTTGAAAGGCTGTTTATTAAGTAAGTTGTCACGTTTAATTTTAAATACATTTTCTAAATGTAGTAAAACCCAACACTGTGCAGTTATTTATAAATTTGAGTAATTTATTTGCAAACAAATAAGGAACGTAAATACAAATGAAAAATTACTAAATGCCGATATATTGTAATACCTTTTGAATTAATATCGGTAACAATAAATCTGGCTAATGACTACACAATAATATCGAAATTTTAATATTTTAAAATATTCTAATACTTATAATAATTTAACTATAATATTGTATAACGTTGAAGTATTACGAAGTACATTCCTAATATGAAAAACTATATAGGTACAACACCATAATTATTAGTGATAGCTTAAGTATTATCGATGAATCACATGAACAACGATCACTGAATATTATAATATATTATAAGCATAATGATATAATATTCAGCTCACAACTATTTCAATACCTATTCACATTCCATTCAGAATGTGGAATGCCCGTTGCCCACATAGACGGATTACACATTAGCAATTATAGGGAAAAGGTGGTGTTATACCATAGATTATAATATAAAAACTTATGGTGCACTTCCTATTCGCAAGCCATGTAATTCTCAAAAATGTAAGCAAATAAAAACCTATCCCCATATCAGTATCGTCACTAGGCACATAAGAGTAAAACGATTTTTATGAGAAACTACTGATTATAAACTACGCATCACTGATATTAAGCACTCGCGTCAACTTCCTAACCATTGTCATATTACTTGATACAAAAAGTATAGTATAGGTGTTGTTGAATAATTTATTCTTTATAAGTATGTTATCCTACTGCATTGAGGTAGGTTCGAGTTATCAGTAAATGCACAAGTGCACCATCCGCTCTTATATAATCTGTGGTTATACACTACGGTAGGAAAAACTAGTTCAGAGATCTGTGTATTATTAATTTCTACAGAAAAACGTTTAAAAACATTCAACAATTATAATGTGTTTTGCTAAGGCATAACACTCGTACAATATTGCAGAATATATTGGCAATTATTATGTAACGCGGCAAAAAAAAATGTTTAGGTACAATATTAAAACAACTATTTAACATCAGAACTATTGCGGATAGTGTAGGTATAGTGTATTATCTAGATCGGAATTATATCGTGATTATATAGTTTATTGTGTATATCAAAATTATGAACGTGACCAGTTCTCGTAAAAATGTGCTCTGCGCAGTAGGTATATATATTCACCAATAAAAGATAGTACAGCTCATAGTTGATTCAACAGTTAGGGGACGAAAAATAATGATTTTTATTCAAACATCGATAGGGCTCAGTCAGAGTTATGTATTTTTAATGACTTCATTATTATGCCCAGGAGAATTCACGTTTGTTAAGTCGGCCAGCATACAGTTAAAGCCACGGACGTCCAATTAGTGTCTATCTTCGGTTATATTTGGTTCATTATTAAACGCATAGTTAATAATCGTTATTTATTGACAGCATTCACACAGTCATTTATATTTATTCGAAATTTCAAATCTCAAATTGAAGCATAAAAAATATATATTAAGTTCGGCACCAACTGAGTAAAAAAAAAAAAACCATTAGATTTTCACACTAAACAGTATGATAATTATTATTTATCACCATATTATATTAGTATTTGTATTCGTTTTATCTATTTTTAAAACATTTATCGAAATAACATGATTTTATAATAATGTATCGTGAAATTACATAATACGCAAGAGACTGAAATAACACAATATATTATCTAATACCTAGAGAACGTTGCAGTGAAAAATGTTACCAAATCATTTTGAATAATCTACTATAAAATGTAAATGTATAAATATTACAAAAACGTACGAGGATATAAAAAAAATATTTTTTCGTATTTGAAAATATTTAATATGTGGTTATGTACATATTATTTATGTATACTAAGTATATATACCCCAGAATAATAAGGTTAAGTGTGTACATAATATACAAATGCCACAGCTTGTTATAAATTGTAATAACATCAAATAAACAAATCAAACATTTTTTTCAACGCGACAAAAATAAGAAAATGTATTTTTTTAAAAATGAAAGAGAGAAAGAAAAGGGAAAGCTAACAATTTGGTAGTAATTTTAGCAACACGACTGTTAACAATAATATGTTAATGTTGGTTAGTGAAACACATTAAAAAAAACAATTTATAATTAAGGAATATATTTAAAAATCCAAACACAAATAATAGTACCAAGGAACGATAATATTATGCTAAATCATTGTCATAGAAAGGATTTGGTTGTGCTTCGATTGCCACATGGAAAATTTAAATTATGATTGCTCATTGACGCGTATTATTTTCAAATAATGTATTCAATTTAGTATAATTACCATTAACGTGATTGTTTTAATCAGTCAATGTCTTATCGTTGTTTGCTGGACCGTTATTTTAGGGATAACAAACTCGAATTATGTTGGTTAAGGAACACAAACAGAAACAATATCAATAGAAGTTACAAGTTAAATGCAGAACACTAAGTAGGTACAGTTTAAATCATAAATTAAAAATCCATGGACTTTGAGCCGCTGCACATAACTGAATCGATATTCAAATAGAATTTTTATTTCCAGGAACAGAAGAATATAAAATTTTAAACTTTGATATTATTTACAAAAAACCACGGAAGTGTAACAAATATGAAAGTTTGACGATGATAATTAATATTTTTAAAAGAACAAACAAAAAAACCGTCCAAAAATATAATTAAAATATATCGATTTAATTTAATATCGGATTATAAAATATGCTTAATATCTAACGCAGGCCAAACTTGACACGGAAGTAGTTAGTATATTAGTATCCGCCACAATAGCATTGCCAAGATATTATTGTTGTTCCTGTATAGGACCGTTAAATTTTAATTTCACCACCGTGTGCAAACATTCCCAGAGGGCTTTGAAGTCAGGGAAATTGGTTTGTGGCCGAGCCACTATTGATTTCATCAGTGTTAGTTTCCTTGCGGCAAAGACACGTTTTTCATTTATTTCCCTTCAATACTTCTTGGACGATATGGCCAAAGGGTTTCCAGATTTTCATCGAGTAAACTCATAAGTTCTTAAGACCTTTAAAGGCAAAACAAAATTTATCGCAGTTAAGAACCGTGTCCAGTTTACGTATAAATAAACGTTATACGACTATTCCCACGAGTGTTGTCCAAACGACCATACCGACACTGAGCCAATATTTTTCCCTCCACCCCATGCCACATCCGGCTTCCGGCGTAATAGAACTTCCGCGTCATCCCTATAACGGGCCGGGCAGAGATACTAAATCATCTGCCTACCGGAAACACCATCGTTCCTTCCGATTGGATGGTTCGAAGTCCGGTCATTATTTCTGGATTTCGTTCGATATATTTTGTGCATATCATAACAATTTCGTTCCGTTTTTTCTAAATTTGAAAAATCAAATTTCCACGAAAAATGTGCTAAATATTTTAGAGCATAACGTAATTTAATTTATACACAATAATATAACTATTTGAATAAAAATTTTATACTCAACTTTATAATATAATTATCTTATAATTATTAATCTACTAATAATTAATAAAACTAAATAAGCTTTTATAACTATCCATTTTTTTTTTTAAATAATAATTCTTTTATGATATTTATATGTGATATAAGTGTAACTACAACATTTTAATTGGATTTTTTTTTTGTCCACACTTATTTTATATTGGTACCGGAAAACCAGCCATATAATTTTGATTTTGTAATGGAAACCTATATTTTTTATAATAGGTGTATACTCGGAAGTGAAACATTTTTTTAAAAACGTCGTTGAATAATAATGATCGGGAAGCTTCCTATATTAACGTTTGCAAATTATCGGTTATTAAAAGTTTCTCCAAATTCAATTGCGGTTATTGTGTTGTTATTATTAAACCTCCTTTGGAAGGGATTCCAAAATCATTATTAGTTAAATTCACACAAGTTTTCACTGAACATACCTGCAGAATTACCACGATAAAAAATAAATATATTTGTGAGCAAATAAAAGCGTTGAAAAAAAATAATTGAACGTTTCACGGTCCTATGAAGTTGGCGTATAATATTACTATTGCCCGGGGATGATGTTGTTATAAATATATATATATATATATATATATATAGGTATACGATTAATAGACGTTTTATACACGTTCAAAAACGCCAAAACCCGATGCTTCAAAATAAACGTTAATCCCTATATTATATATGTATAAGTTGTCTGTTTATGACTATATATACACCAGTCGAACGAGACGTGTGCGGAACAAACAAATGCCGGTTATTACTCCACTCGCAAACACACCGCGGAGAGGACGCCATTGACGATATTATCGATATCTCTCATCGATCCATAAACGCGCAGTCCATTAATAATATCAGAACCATATAATATAAAACAGGCCAAAAGCAAATCGCACCGAAAATTTACAAAAAATGCATCTGTCATTTCCGAGTTAACCATCGTCGGAAAATCACGACCACCGTCAACCACCGAGAGGCGGTATGTCACGCCGTCAGAACTGCCAATTATCACGACGACGACCACCAAAACAACAATGCTAACCCAACGCCTCTGCATGGCCGTCGACGTCGATTGTTGTAGAGGGTTCTCCATCATACGCAAAGTGCGCGTGGTTGCATTCACGTGTCAACGCGTAGAGTCGCGTAGTCTCCACTGCACCGCGACTGTAATCGTATTGTTCGCTCGTATTAATTTGTTTTCGATTACGCCCAAAGCAGACGACGACCTTCCCCGTCGTCGTTCTTATTAATATATGTATGAATTTATACACCGACGACCAAGCTCGCGATATGGCTTCAGGACCAAAAATGTCCACGAAAAACAGGTCAAAATGTAAGCAACAAAATGTCCCGATAAAAAAAATCTGAAGAAGTTATAATTGTATCGACTCCCACGGGTAGTATTACTATTAATATAATATTTTACATACTCTTAAGTCTTAATAATAAATATATAGATATTACTAAACTACTAAAACTATTACTGACACTACTGAATTACTATTGCAGACTTCGCTCGTGAAAAAAATTTACAAAAACTAACTGATAACAGCGGCAACGGCGCATTCATATTAGATGATAGAAGTTCATAGTTTATAATATGGCATATTATAATCAACAAAAATATAAAAAAAGTTTGTTCAAAATAATCTATCAGACCTGGTTCAATCTACTCTTCAAACTTTCCTGGTACCTCTAAAATTGTCGTAAACATCGGTCAAGTAGTTTTGAGTATTTAAACTACAACCATAATCACATTGATATTAATATTATTATTAAAAAAAAAAAAAAAATTGATCCATCTAAATTTAAGTAAAAATCATTATTTTTTATTATTTAAACATGACGATAATAAATTAAATTAAGAACACTTTATTACTAAGTTTAAATGGTTTTAGACGTTCAAAACCTCAATTCCTAATATATGGAAGAATTTATATCAGAAATAAATGACAAATTATGCTATAATTTAAGTAATGTCTGTACGTACAATAATTAAACAAACGATTAGTAAATGACACGATATGCACCAAAGAAGAATAAATGCACCATTGGCAACTATAGGTGCATACCTATCAGGAACATAGACAAAACAATGACGTTAGCAATAGATCATGATTTATAAATACATTTACTTAGGTATAACTTATACTGTCTATAGTCGTTAATAAATTATATATTACTATATTTAGTTATGTATGTTAACTGTTTGTGTATTGACTCGCATAATTTACGCGATGAAAGTTATAAGAAAATAGGACGTCAAAAAAGGCATTTAAATTAAGGGCCGTTTTTTTCGGGTCATATAATCGAAGAGGACATTGTTTTGGGGACATTCCGTCGAACCACCACCCGCTGTATACACATGTTATACGGTACATTGGCACAAACCACAATCGAATCCAATTAATAAACTAGACCCGACCGGTGGACAGAGGCATTATAAAACGATACCACAGCTGTGTTTTATTCCCCGCGGTTATTCCACGCCCGTAATAGTATTCAACGTCGTTAGTTCGGCCGTCACGCCCTGTGATCGTAATTCGACATCAAGTCGGATAAAATAAAGACTAAAAAAAAAAAATAATAATAAAATTATTTGTATATATCTTCAAAGATTTCCGGCGCAAAAGATTATTTACGACACGAACACGCATTCTCGAAACAGTCGAAACCCATAACATAAGCGAAACTCCGATCGAACGGTTTCGACCAAGGACGGCGCTCCGAGTAGGCAATTTAGCTACATGTGTGCCAACAACACGCGCGGCGCGGCGTGGATATAAAAAAAAAATAGGTCTGTCTGGAGAGTACTCGATTTTATTTCTTTTTAACGGCACGTGACTAAAAGTTTTGCTGAACTATTATAGAAATAATAGTTATAATAATAATATATAATATAATAAAAGAATAAAAAATAGAAACGAAAGGAATCGTGTTCAAATGTTGAAAACAGTTGTATTTTTGTTCCAGTGTTCGTAGATTGTCGTTATAATTGAATGACGTGCGCAGTTGTCTGTTAAGTGCCGTACTATTTTAAATTGAAAACGTCTTTAAATTCAGAACAAAAAAATCCAGGAACATTTATTTTAATAAAACTAGAATTGTCTTGTCATTGACAAATTGTTCGATAAAATACACGAACAAACAACATATGTTATAACTATAATGGGCACAACAGGAAATTTCCTGATGAACGTCAATTTAGTCTGAAAAGATAGACAAAAGTATCCACTATCCAGGTTAAAGAGCTCGTATGATTTTTTATAAAACTAAAAATACTGATGAGATGTTTTAAAAATGAAAAAAATCCAGGAAGATGATTAATACGCGTGTATAAGCCATAAGGTGTATAGAACAATGGAAGCATTACACGGGAATATATATAGGTATATACGGTAAATACATTTTGGACAGATCATTCTCCGTTGATGGTTTTGAAACGATGAGAAATATAATGTCCGAGTTTCACCTTTGCGATAATAGTCATAAAATATGGTACGTGACTACAGGTTTATTTAAAAAAAAAATAGTAATAACAATTGGACCATAAAAGCGTCGAAATCGTCCCTGTCGTTACTAAAACTCGACACTCCGCAGCAGATGTTATGCGTCGGACAGGAAAAAAAAGAGATGACAAATTTTTTTATGTAGTATTTTTACAAATATTTGCTTATAATGGAGTAAAAGAAGTGAGACACATGTAAATGACACAAATTTAGAAAGGTTTGCAGGTTATTTTAAGGCCTGTTCGGTATTAAAAGCTCAACGCATTGTACAAAGTTAGGCAATACCGCAAAAGCTTGGCTAATGTTTTTGTTTGCCATTCTATGTCACAGGCAAATACTAAATTTATAGATGGTTTAATTAAATTTATCCTACTGAGTATTGTCATAGTATAATATTATTGAATTTAATATAAATCACAAATTTATCACCGTTCACCAAACGTGGGGCTTTAACAGTGTCGCACTATACGTCTATACTGGAACAGAATAATCAAACTTACGTTTTTAATTAATTAAGGTAGGACATAAATTCTTGATGTACCTACATACTATTAAAAAATACTATTACGCATTCTTTAAACTTACAAAACGATAAACGTGTAGGCTATAAAACAAATACAATTAATCAATAATTAAGGTATAACGCTACTTTTGTGTAGTGCTAAGAGGTTAACCAATGATAATTATTATTTATATGAATAGTAAAAATGTATACAACCACATTTTTCATTTGAATATATTATTTTTATAAACATGTAATTAAAAACATTCATTAAAACATTTTATTTACATTATTATTATATTTATTTGTGTATATGCTAATAACTAATTCTCTTACTTTATCTTTTATCTCACTATTAGTTACATATTATAATTACAATTACATAAATTATGTCCGTTACAAAGGTTTGAACATTTATTGTCTTAGGGAAATTAAATATTATTTGTGTTTGATTTATATACTTATTTACATTCAGAGTTAGGAATAATAACAATGTTTATGGTTAAAACATTTTCCTATTTAACTAAATTAAACGAATAATACATCAAATTAAAAATAAAGGAAAATGTATATAATAAAATGTATAGCAATAGTTAGGTTAGGTCAGGTTACAACATAATAACAAAAGCTATACATTATATTTTATTCTATAAGAAAAAATATTACAATTTATAATATTGATGTTACTATGAAAGGTGTATAGAAATATTACATTGTAGCTTATTGAAAATAATTTAAATTTAAATTTAATTATTTTACATATTTTAAATATAAATACGAATTCTTAATACAATAATAAATTGTGATTAATGAGGTAAAAAATAAAAAAATTACTCAAATGTATGACTCAATTTGAATACCAGTTAATTGAATATTATTAATAAAATTAGGTAAAATTGGTTAAGATAAAAGCTCTTGTGTAAACTCAGTAAAAACTAAACATTTCTTATAAAAATTAAATTGAGATTGAAATTAATTTTTTTTTAAAAGTAATGTAATGGTACAATACATCCGTCAAGTAATTCAAGAAAGATTTGTTTTTATGTTTATTACCCTAGAAATGATATAAAAATACTTTCATAGCATTCACATTTTTGTCAAGCCTTAATGACATTTTTTTATGATGGGTACTGTTTTATACTTCAATAATTTCCGTCTTTCCCATGTATTGTTGTACATTGCATATACTACAATTAATCAATATTGTAAAAAATATACTCGTTAGGTTTAAATTGAAAAATATTATGTACACTTCCGTCATATGTATACATATATATCTACACATATTAATATTATATTTTTTTTTCATAAATATTTGATTGTTTTTAAATAGTTTTTTTTTTTTTTATTGACCACTGCATTATACACACTACACAGTGTTTCAACTGTAGTAAAAATATATTACTAATGACGTAGTATTTATTAAATAATTTGTATATTTAGATATTTATATTCAAGTTATTATACACGTCATCCATAATATTACCTGACAATATAGTACAATATAAATAAAACATTTAGATAGGTACAATAAATAGGATAGTATATTAAAAACACTCAAATAATTTTGATTTTGATATTTTTTATGTACTTGCCTAATTTATAAAAAATAAAGTCTGAACACAAAAAATATATATATATATATATAATTATAATCATAACAAAAACCAAGCTAAGTCGAGTTTTCACAGAATTTTATTATATTGAGTATGAATATATTTGGTGTGGTCGTCACCCCAGGCGAATAGTGAGAGTCTGAGATGTTGAGTTTTAATCATCTTAAGTAGAATTGAGGATTAGCTGTCACGTACAGAGAAGATAGTCGAGATGGCTAGAGGGTGTTGACGTAAACGTCGAAGAATCTTAGCAGAGCAGAAAAAATTATAATTCAGCACTTACGACAAACGGCGATAGAAAACTAATCGTTAAATGGACAGTTCCACTTTGCTGATGGCATAACCATAGAATTCGCGACTGGATATCACTGAAAAACGTATTGTAAACCCTTCATATTAGGTTATTTGATTTAAACCTACATATAATAACAGACTTTTACCATCGACATTTGATTTCTATTACACCCAAAAATTATCGAATTCAAAATTATTAGTTTCAACAATCAAAAAATACATTTAATAAAAAAATATATAGGTAATTATATGAGTATTAATAATACATCACCTTCCATAAATATTTTACTTTAATCAAATGATGGGTAAATGATTGAAGATAAAATTAATAACCAGAAAAAAAGACGGGCAAGTGGGAAACGCTGTATCTACATTACGTGATATGAGGGTCACTGCGTAATGGATGTGTTATTAGAATGGGATAATATAAAATCGAAAAAAGATTCTGACCGAACAACAATGTCAGCCAATGTTACTAAATATATTGTATGATATATTTATATTGATATTAAAAGTAATTTATTTTACTAATAGTAATACAGAAGGTTAAATTATTTTTCCCAAAAACGTTGAATTTCAAATGTCATTATGTGCAAAAAATATAACAAAATATGTTAAATATTTCAATTACCAATATTTTTAAATTACAATAACAACTATAATAGTTATTCTTCATTTTTAATCTAATTTAAACTTAAAATGGCTATAAAAAATGTTTGCAACATTTTGCATATGCGTCAAAGATATTTTGAAATAGCTATAATAACAACTTATAAGGAACCATGTATTACATTTTCAATTTTTTTGACCAGAAAAAAACATTTTATCAGCATTTAAAGAAAAAAAAAAATAAAAATAAAACAGTTAAAAAAGCATCAAAATATTTTAAGAATTTAAAATTCTAATATGCATATTTGGGGAGAATGTCAAGTACCCATTAACGGTTATTCGTTTTAAAGTTAAACCAAAATAAAAAACAATATCGATTGTCCAAAAATTGGTTTTCCATGAAAAATCCAGTTTTTCTTAATTTTTACCTATATTTATAAGAAAAGTTCTGAAATTTTCTATTTAGACCTTTCAAAAGTACCAACTAGGCCTAATTTTGAACTTTCAAAGTAGGCTGGAAATCTAAGTATTTTTCTACTACTTATTTATAGACAAACGAAAAAAAAATATTTAAAAAAAACATACACACATATATCATCATTGTAAAATCAATACATCCAGTGCTCCTTCGGAGTCTAAAACTGTTACATAAATAGAATGAAAATAAACATTATTAACAATTTTTATTCACAAGCAATATGATTATGTACCAAATACCACTATTGCACGCGATAATCAAATAATATCAATATTCATGCGAATATATTTTATTATATTGTTACAATGATACATACTATATTTTTGATTGATAACCAAATTCATGTTAAGCAATATAAATTGAAATAAAAATAACGGTTGTTGACTAACTAACTGTAATTTATTGAAAAAATATACCAAAATCTATAATGACATTAAACAAAAATTCACACAGTATAAACACAAACTTCGTAAAATACGACCCCGGAAAGCATTTCATATATCTCAACCACGTTAGTTGATAAGATAAATTTACATACATACAGTCTTGGGAACTTACTACTATAACTTTGGATAAAACTTTTCATCCAATCATTCGGCCTGCATACCATCATAAGTTAAAAACATAATAATCTACAACTTTAACTTAGAAATTGAGAGCTTTTCATTTTCACATAAAGTTCAAGTTAATTCATTTTGTACATTATATGATTAATACTCTGTTAATTTCCATTGTATTAATATGTATGTTGAAAATAAAATAATCGGTTAATAAAAAGTAAGTCATATTTATCGTATTATACTATCGAACATTCATTATTAATCGCATAAATTAACGAAAACAAACAGTATAAATGCTAATAGTTAGTTCACTTCGTAAATTAATTATATTTGCAGATTATTCTATATAAAAAAAAAAGCGTTTTTAAAGAAATGTATTTATACGAGACCGACCATGGTTTTTTTCCAAACAATTGTTTCTTATTATTAGATTATATATTATTAGCCATTAGAAATTTAAGTATTATATTGCTAAGAAATAAACAAACAATATTCTACATGAATAATTTTAGCAACGTTTTCCAAACAAATTGAACACGGTAATTTGAAACAATCAGGTATATTTATATTATTATATTTTTTTTCAAAGTAAAATAATGAAAAACTATATATATTATTCTAAATAGGTACCTGAAAAGAGTTAAGTATATAAAGTTTAATCAGAACGGATGAAAAACATAACTCCATTATAGTAATGATTCGCAACATTTAATTGAAACGTAATTCTAAGAGGTGATGATCAAACGCAAATCACGTAGCAATCACAATGCACCTAAACAATTGTCATTGTTCTCGGTATGACAGCATTTAAGTTATAACACAATGAGAAAAAAGTAATATATACTTACAAAACACACCTAAATCGTTAATATAATTGTAAAAGTTTAGAATACTACTTACAATACAAAATCGTATTGAACATTATTTACGATGTTTTGATTATTAATGTAAATGTCGAATGATCGTACCTATTAATAACTTTAAACGAGAATGGCTTTTAAAAAAAGCAAAGAAGAAGAATATTAAACTGTTAATATCAAAACAGACAAATAAAATACGAATATAATCATATAATATATTATGAGCTACTGCGTAGTAGTGTAATAAAACTTCTTAACATTGTACATAATCCCTCCATAATTATAAATTACAAAAAAGTTTTTTTCTCGACAAGAGAGAAGTAAAAGAAGAAGGTAAAATCAATTTTATTTATACCTACGAGATGGATAATACTAGTCGCAGACATCCCTGGTGACTATTTTTTTTCCCCAACGTAAGTGACACGCTGCAGTATTGGAGGAGGATCTTGCTCTGCCTGACAAACCTCTCCTCTCGCCCATACTTCGCAACATTGCTGCTAACCACTCCTGGCTATTATTGCCATGAAGCCTTGATGGATTGCACTTGTCACATCTGCTCGGGGGCCTCGAGTTCACCCTACATTTTCCCTAGTTCATGTGATATTCGACAAGAGACGAATATCTTCTAGGGAATCGAACGAACACAGAGACCGCACAAAGTTGTAACAAACTAACAAAATCTACATTTTTTATGTCCCCGCAGCAGATTCCACTATATGTAAAGTAAAAAAAAAAAAAAAACATTTACACACATCCCATGATTGATATTTTTGGAGAGGCTTTTTCAAAAGAATAAAAATAAGGTTTTGATATTCTTTATAATTTAAAATTACCAAATCACCCTATATAATACGCTGCAGTATAATATTTTCTTTCATTTCTGGTTAGAAAATCAGTTAATGTCCTTAAAACTCTTAGTATAATACGATACAAACGCGTTCCTCAAAGACATAAATTGTCACCCAATAAAGTTTGTTCTAATTATAGAATTTTTAAACAAAACGTTAAAATAAAAAACGTCTCAGTTTTATGTTTAAAGATCCAACGCGAATTGATTTTAGATTCTATATATATTAATTAATATTAATGGTAACAACTTTAAACTAATAATTACTTTGAACATCTTCAAAGTACATGATTATTTTTAAGCGTTAATCATTAACGTTTAGAGTCTATTCAAAGTTATATTGAATTCTAATAATTAGGTTGTTAGAGCAACATTTAATATATTCAACTCACTGAATAAGTTAAATTAATGTAATGTAAAATGAATGCAAGATTAATAATTAATACCCTTCAATATAATAATTGGTTATGACTAAATTGATTATCATTTATTATACTTATAATATGATAAAAACCAAAAATGATAATATCTCACTTTTCTGTATAATAAGTACTGAGTATATCTCGTAATTTGATAGGTTATTGTTAAATTTAAATTTTATGAAAGATAAAAAAAAAGGACTAAATAGTTTGGAAGTTGCATTTTATTATATCTATTCAAAACATATAAGGCTATAACGGCAATAATTTTTTTTCTGAACGCAGAAAATATCTAACTAAAACCATTGAAGGAAAAATCGGAAATATGTAATTTTACGTTTGAATATATGATTTCATCAAAATTGGAACTTCAAGCAAATTATTAAAACGAAAAAAAAATTTTTATAGTAGTTGTGGCAGTTTTTAACTGCTGAAATAACTCAATTTACTTATCTTATATTGCATATTATCATGTTTTTACCGATAAATAAACAATTCATCAATATGTATAAATACAAAAAAAAAAATATAAAACTTTTAAACTATATTCACATACCTAATCTTAAAAGAACCAAGACATTTGAAAATCATACTATTAAGTGTGATAAATACAAATCTAAAAATGTTATGAAAATTTCAAGTATCAACTGTAAACTGGTTTTTAAGATAATAAAACCAAAATCAATTTTTTGAGAACTGATATTGGCGTTTTATAACTATATTTTGTTAGTTTTTACCAATTATTAAGAAAAGCACTGTAACGTTTCTTTTGGCACTTCCCCTACCCTCGAAAAATACCAACTACATCAGATTGCTACCAGAACATACCCTTAGTTTTAAAATTTTAATTACATTTTCTGCTCCAAAAAGTGACAATCGAGACAAAAATATAAATATAAGGGAAAAACACATTTAGTTTTAGAACCTCTGGATGCTTGCTCAGAATCTAAAAAAATATATTTCGTAAAACTGGATATTCATAAAATCATGAAATACACTGAAATACCGAGAAAAAAATAAGTAAAAAGTAACACCTATAAAAATATAATAGAAACGAACAAAAAATTGTATGCAAAAAAATTGAATTCTCTGCTTCACGGATAAACATTGAGCCATAAATTTTATTATGTTTTTCGTGGTAGCAGTTATTTGCGGCACATTTTATGATTCGACGTTTTTCTGTGCATAAGGTTTATTGCGTAACGCAAAATCAGTTAACAAAACACTATTTATTTATTTGTTAATGTTTGGTTGCCATTACAACTGTACCGCAAAATCTTTAAGAAAATATAATTGACATATCCATATAATTTTAATTATAATTTATAAGTAATCGATTATATAATTTCAACTTTGTTATTGTTTGGTTGCCATACTGGGAAATATGAAAGACAGAAATTTTTTTAACATTCCATATGTTTTTGGAGTGGATACAACTTTTTTTTTAAACAATTTTCTAACCGACTTTGAATAACTCTTTGCTTATCACCATAGAAACGTAAATCAATAAAAAAATAAATAAAATATATTATAAAAAAAATCAATCTATAGTTCTTAATTCATTAAATTCCTAACAATCATTGCTACATGCAACTAGATATTACATATTGCTCAAAAACGTATCTCATATGGTTCCTCAATTTTCCTCGAAAATGAAATCTATCAAGTACCGTATATACTACATTTTTTTTATCCAGCACAAAAACATAATATATATTATATATTATATATTATATTTTATAAATTAAAAAATACAACAAGTGTAGTCACAATCGCCTTCTTTTATTGAAAATGTACGTTTTGTTTGTCAACAATGATATTAATAAACTTAAGAATTTAAATTGTAAAAAGTAAAGAGCGTTCGTTAAAGGACCAACAAAAGACAACGAAACTTGAACTTAGACAATGGGAAATCTGAATAACGGAGATTTAGAATCGCTCAAGGTAAGTTTTAAGCAGAGTTAACCGTTTTTTTTTCAGACGACTGAGCAGCAGACGCCGCAGATGGTATGAACAGTAGATTCCCATGCTACGGGACTGATTACACTAAGGATTTAAAACCAGAAATGCAGTAGAACGGCCTTATATAGTTATATATATAATATATATCTCCATGACTCTCGTAAGCTTTAGGTCTCAGGTAGACGCAATATAAAGGACGTAACAAATACAATACACAATAAAATGGAATTTCATCCTTCTAAAAAATGAGACAACTAGCGTAATGCATATAGACACCGAAGGTAATTAAAACTAGCACGTGCATCAACAATTTACATTTCAGAGATGTTTGAAATTATGATGAATATTATGTTCGTCTTAAGGATTTTTGCGTTTGGTCTAATATATAACTTACAATCCACAGTATTGTCGAAAACAAGCGGAGAACATATTTTGATGGATATTATCACAGAGTTTATTGAAAGTAGTGAAGTGGAAAAAACGAGAAAGAAATTTATTATATTAACGCTGATTTCATAAAAAAATGTTATTAGCATATTATTATAAAAGATGAAATAATTTTAAAAACAATATTTAAAAAGAAAACAATAAGATACAATAGAAAATTCCTCGAATTAATATTCATTCAAACAGGGAAGATCGTGAATAATATTTTAATATTATGTAAAATAAATAATTACAAAGGGGCAATACATTATTGCTAAAGCCTAAAGCATATTATATAAATAAATAAATACCGTAAACAAACTTTCAAAGTTTCGTAAATTCTGTTGAATTGTTTAAATTTAAAACAACTGCAATCAATTATTTAACAGGTTTTAAATTGATTTAACTAAAATAATTGTATTATACGATATTAGAGATGTAAATATTGTATAAGTTTCTTATGATCATGTTTTTACTATAGGAGTACCTAGTACAGTGTTACTTTCATTACAGAATCATAATGTAATTATAGAGTAAAATATTGTGATAATTTATTTTTAGAGTGTATATTTTGCAACAAATCTCAAAGTACTTTGTTTTAATAATACTATGAACAAAATTTTAATAAATGAAAAAAAAAATTCAAAAAGTGCTCATGTAAATTGTAAATTTTACGCAACATGTCATACGTATAAGTGTATAACTAAATGCAATGTATGTATAAACTGCAAATTTACTTAAAACATAAATTAATTGTATCCCTTAAAAAAAGAAGGGATTCTGATTTTTGTATAAAAGATACATTTGTATCTGGTTGGTATTTGGAAAATACGTATACAGAAAAATAACATTAATCAGAAATGTGTATTTCCGCTATTATACACCGGAAAACCCATTAAAATACATAATTTGTTTTTGGTAATAACGTTGGTAACAAAATAATGAAAATATTTCATTTTTTACTGAACAAAAAAAAATATAGTGCATTACATAATACAAAATATAAAAACAATAACTAAATTAACATTTCTTATTTGACAGACATATCATAATAATGTCAATATACATTATTATATTATAATATTGTAATTTGTGTTTGCTGTTATTAAAATAATATCTATATGATATTACTTTACAAAAACATATATTTCATACTGAAAACTTTCTACTTCAATATAGTATTCTATACACAAATTGCTATTATAAGTTTTTTAAAACATAAAAATTATTTCAAACTTTTCACTATGACATTCGTTAAACTATTCGAGATAAGAATTTGTAATATTGGTATGGTTAGACCTAAAGTTATTGCAGAGTTATTATTTTGAAAATAAACCCTTAGTTTAAAAAGAAATATGATCCTATCTCTGAGATATTTGTACATACGTACTTGGATATTGAGTACAGAACATAATCAAAAAGAATTATTCTACATAATTAATTTATAATAACCAACAACGAGCCACGTCGTTAGGAGTAAATATACATTCCCAGAGCATATTTATATTTAACTGATTTAACGTAGCACTATGTCTGTTAATTTATTCTAAAATTACATATAATTTTAGAATAATTATAATATGAGTATATAAACATGGGTTTATTTTTGCAAGCTTTAAAAACAAACTATAGTATTGAGCATTTTTAACGTCCAAATATTGTCGTAATTTTAGGTTTCAAAGGACTGAAACAAGAAATTGTCAAGAACTGTCACAATTTTTAAACTCGTTACTCGTCTATATCCAATTTTCCGAAACCGATTTTTCGACTACACATTTTTGTTCTGATCTTTTGGTCTTATCGTATACAGAAAGACAGATTTTATTAAGATTGGAATTGACCGTTTTTACCGATGTGGTGGGGAAGAGGGATTTCCAAAAAACCGCTAATCGACTTTGCCCCGGTGGATAAGACGACGTAGGTACAGACATCGGCCGGGGTGAAAGTGAACGCAGTCAGAGTAGAAGAATAAGTAGCGCTACATCCGTCACCAAATGAACTGTAAATGATGGAAATCCGCACGTGTTTTACGCACACGTAACCGGGAATTCGGGCTCACGGCCCCTCGCAGGAAGTGCTCTATGGCGGCGTTCTACTTTCGCCCCTCCCCGAAAAGGAGACTATTGTTGAGTCGCTACCTACATGGTCTACCTATATATACATTATACGTGCAATAAATAACCACTTGCACAACTACTGTACCTCAACCACAACCTCCACCGCCACACTCCACCACCCACACATCCACCATTAATACCACCACCGCCATCTACACCGACGCCACCATATCACCTTCTCAATCACCAACAAAAACAACAACAACCACTGCACCATCACGTTCAACGTCCGACCGACGATATGCGACGAGGATACGTTTTCGTACGGCTTACCATCGTATTTTCCTAAAGGCAGCTTGTTCTATTATATTATGTCTGTGTTACCAACGAGCAACGATACTGAAAATAAAAGTGACAGTAAAACTGGGATCCACTTATTTTTTATAATAAGTTATTATCGGTTATTAGTTATTACAATAGAATAGTATTGTTATGAGAAAAAACAGGTTTACCTATCCGATTTCATATTGAAACTTCTATACTATTACATCAACAGCATAATATAACGAGTTCCCACTTAAAAAACTTTGATCTGCAATTCTAAAAAAATCCGAGGAAGAAAAATGATACACGGCGAGTGCGTTGGTTGTGTGAAAACGACATGATACAAAAGGATTATATCAAAGAATAATATTCCTAGAATTATATTAGAATAACAATACTATAAATCAAATATTTAGGAATATACTTCGTTAAAAACGATACCGTTGGTATTTAAAAATACAAAAAAAAATTATAGATACATATATAACTAAAAGGATAGGTACATTTATCTGAGTTGAGAGTTTGAGACTTGAGATTAATAAACAATACATATCAAGTAGATAACGATAAAATAGTTGTCAAACGATATTATATCAGATCTTTAATCGTATTTTAAAATATAAGTCCTTACATAAGAATTATATAGGTAAATTAGGAATGACGTGGAAAATACGTTTGGCTTGTATCATTTATACATATCGTGTCACCACCGGTGGTCACATGGCAGTCGACGTGTTACATTTTCTAGATTCTATTTAACACAAATAACAAAAAACTTAAGTACCTACTGTTCATTTTATTGATTTTTTTGTAATCAAGTTCATATTTTCAATTAAACACAGCAAAATAGGCTCTTACACTGAACAAAATATTTTTTTCTGCTAAAAATATTAACTGTATAGGTACCTTATGAAAATAACTATTTTGTAGATAGGTACTGAAATATATAAAATCATAAAGTCATCTGTAAAAAATACATGAGTCAAGAGACACAATACTGTATATAATAACCAAAAATAATTACTGAAAAAAATTGTAATTTTTGACAGTTTTTGGTATTCCTACTCAGGGTCAAGAATTTCCATGAGTGCCAACCCTAGATAATAGACCCCTTCCACACCAAACCATATCAACAACGACATGGGTATTCGAAATCGTGAGCGCTTATCCTGTCAATATATTACTTATACAAGAAAAATTCAATTTTTTTTTATAATTTTTACGATACTGTAGACTACCGGGTATGTTTATAAATATGAAATCTAAATATTAAAAATATGCATATTTTTAAATAACTGCTCATTATTGCAACTAAATGAGATTATAAATATAATATATAATGTATGTTTCTTTTTTTATTTTTTATAGGGCATATATGCGGCGCTTAACTAGCTTGCCCTGACCGCTAGTACACCAATAGTCAGTGTTGGGAATAGATAACTAATAATTTATCTGGATAAAGATAAAGATGACTGTAATAATTTTTATCTAGATACAGATAAAGATAATTATACTAAATTTTATCTAGATAAAGATAAAAATTAGTACATTTTTATCTAGATAAATATGAGATAATTTAATGTTTAATTTTGAAAATATTCAGGATACTTACTTGAGTCTACAGGTAAAAAAAAATGCATAATTTAAAATTTTTTAAAGCAGAGTACAGAGATCGTACAGATCGGTTAAGCAACAACTGAAATACCGGGAATTCAAATAGGGTTTTATAAATATTAAATTGTTATAAATTACAATTATTATAATATTATTATGCTTGTGAGTCCAGTATCCATGAATGTTGGTTTATTTTTGTCGGTTTAAAACAATAATTATTTTTTATATTTTGTACACAATTCTATGAAACGGGCATCAGCTAATGAGACCATCATCATTCGGTGGTGGTCGCCGGCCGGCGGGTAGCAGGGATAGATGTTTTTCCTTTTGCTATTATAAGTTGTTCTTACAATCTTACCTACTATATGCCCATTACATATTTATATTTTTGGGTATTCTCATTGTTTACGATGTAAAACTCCAGACTAACAATGAATATTAATAAATATTAAAATCATGGTATTATAATGCATATTACTAAACGTGTTTTCTATGTAATAGATGAGAAATGGAAAAATGTAAAAATAAAATAATAAAAATGTTTTAAATTTTCAAATTTTTTTTTAGTTCATTTAAATAAATTATCTAGATAAGTACTCATAGATAACTAGAATTTTATCTAGATGAAGATAAAGATAACTGAGTGGAAATTTATCTAGATAAGAAAAAAGATAAATAATTTTTATCTAGATATTTCCCAACACTGCCAATAGTATAACACGATAGGTTGCTAAAAACCAATCGCATACTAATATTACTAGCTGTAATGAACTTATAAGTCAATACCGATGATCCGTTGTAGCAGGGTGTAGTAAATAGCTTTAAATTAATCAAAACACTTTCAAAACTTCACTGTGTATAATCGTAGTAAATAATAATATACCTACGTAAATAATGGCAAAAAGTTTCAAACTCCAACCAGTAATGTTTTTTTTTTTGACTTTGAACGAAATACATAATTTACAAAATATCCAGTTCCGTCGAAGTTTAAACTTGAAGTCTATTAAAAAATGTGTACTTGTGTATTTTAAAGATTTTTAAAATTAAATAAAAATAAAATATTTAAATTTTTTCAAAGACTGATTCGCGTAAATAATCCCTTTTTACTTACATTGTTTCTATTTATTGGTTCTGATTATTTTCAACATAGGCACCTACTGGGAATTATTTTCTCTTAACCTCCAAAAATTACGAACTTTCTATCAGAAACCACTATCAAAGTTTAAGATCAAAGTTGAAGATCAAAGTTTTTCTTACTATTATAAAACACGTTAACACATACATGTGTACGTGATGATACACACATCATTGTAAAACCAATACAATGTTCATCGCTTCACTTAAAAGTTAAAATTTAAAATATTGTGCCAACTTTAAAATGTAAATTTGGTAAATACCGAAGATTGGTGATAATACGATAATTATTTTACGGCCCGTTATTATTTATTAATCAGATAATAAATGGAATTTTTGTTGACGAGACTATACTCGGCGAAATATTATTAAGCGAACCAGAAATATTTAAACAGCACGAAATGGGGGATCAACGAACTATTGCCATAGCCGGACCTACAAATACCGAATAGGGATAAACCGATGAAGTTGATATATGCTTCATGGTGTCGACGTCTTTCAGTAAAACAAAATGCGTTCAACTCAACGAGACGTTGTCGACAAGATCCTGACAGATAGCATGGTAATGGAAAGGATAAGGTAGGAATACATTACTAGGTCACAACCCCCTTTGTCTTACTACCATTGCCGTCAAAACCACCACCACCACCACCACCACCACCACCACAACTTCCACATCATCTGTTTAAAATTTCCTTTATATCATATACTGTGTGTATTATTGTATACGTACAATGCTGCATGAACAAAGTTCATTGTACATACCAACTCGTGTTATGATGTTATTATATAACATGTAAAACATATATTATGCGGAGACTGCAGAAATGATAGCCAATAGAATCAATTTCCGACACGGTTCTGCAGTCTACACATTCACACTGAGCAAAATTTTTAACAGTTTCGAAAAGCTCTAAAAAATTATGTTTGTGTTACAGGAGAGGTTAGATTATAACACGATTAAATCAACGGAATCTTATCTGAAACTAAGTCCATAGGATATACGTAGAACAATTTTATATTTTGATTAATTAATATTAATTATATTATATGCTGCTTGTTTATTCTGCTCCATATAGCTCATATTATTTAAGCCAGAGTTCTTTGCAATAAGCAAATTCTGGTGTATATACTCGAAAAGTAGATAGCAGTAATTGAGTAAATAATTCGGTAAATATGGTAAACACTGTAAATTTAACGGATACATGGATGGTTTATGTTTACATATTAATTTCGCAGTAAATAAATGTGTACCAAAAATACGCAGACTATTATGGTTTAGCGAGGGGTTAAGAGTATTAATCAAACAAAATTATCATTTTCTTTTTAAAACTTTAACATCTTCCGAATCATAACTTAAATGTATGCAATCTTCGGACTAAATATAAAAATATAAGACTTCGTGAATATAAAATCTTTATATTACTCAAAGTTCAATTAAAATCAATATCAAATATTTTGGAACTTTTATAATTTACAAAAATCTTTAAAGACAGTTGCATTTGTCTATGCCATATCATAAATATGCTGAAGTTACCTCCAGTGTTGATGTGGTTAGTTTATTCCATAATCCCATTTTCAAACATTATAATAACTTGCGATAAAATTACACAGAATGATTAGACTAACCTATACCAACGAAGTTATGCGGATGGTAAGTAAGTTATTGAATATTGATAATTAATTTTATTTTGTTATAAAATAAACCACGTTAATCTTTGACAATACATTTAATTATTTGAGTTTAACACGTAAGGACACGCTATAAAAGACCTGCGTGTTTTTTTGCATTTGAAACTTATTCCAATCATCATGTTAGACATAAATCATGAACTAAATTAGGATTATTAAAACGCATGTAAAAATAATGTTTTAAATAATAATTTAACGACGTGTCAGCAGTTAAACTGTTATACTTATCATTAGTTTGGGTCACATTTTGATTATGCTTCTGTAATATAGCACACGGATATAACATATTCCATAATAAAAAGTTTATACAGTACAAAATAACTTTTTAAGATGTGTATCTTAAAATATGTCATGTTGAAAGAATTCCTCATTCTGTGTATGATAACTCTTGTAGCTCATTTAAAATAATGATAATAATAAAAAAAGATTTTATATTATATAGAATTAAAAATGTTTGTTTTAATTATTACGATTATTTAGATATTACCCATTGTCCTGACTTTCTCAAACTTGTAAATATCTATAACATATGGTAATCTGGTCAAATTGTATCTACCTGAATTTTGTACAATATTTGTTCTACATATATAAACGATTATTGGGCCATAAATAAAATATATATATTTTTTTTTAAGTATATCGAAAATCAAGCCACTCGCTGATTATTAATTTTAACCAAATACAATTTATTTTCAAAAATAAATATAAAATATAAAGCTATAAACAGTAATTTTTTTTAAATAATGTGACACAGATTTTACAAAATCAAATCTGATTTAATTTCTGATTCATTATGTTTCTACGCTTTATTCAGAATATAATTAATTCAAACTGAAGCCCATTTCTTGACATTCAGGGCATCTATACGCTTTTTATTTTAATATTAATTTATGTTTGTACATAATAAGTAAAACAAATTATGAATATTGACAAATGACATATAAAAATTATTTTTGGAATACAAAAGGAAACACTACAAATTGATAGAATTTATAGTTTATAAGACAAGTTATAGTTTCAGACTACTTTTCAAAGCCAGTCATAATGTTAATGAAAGAAGAATTGTATCTTCAAAAATAATAAAGTGTTGTATATTAATAAAAACAGTACTTCTGATTCGTCAAATGTTTTATAAGTTAACACTATTATTATTTCTACTTATTTATTTAATCTCGTATTTCTCTTAAATTAATTTTAATGTTATATATCAAATTGAATTAATTATTTTTGAATTTGTATGTTTAATACTTATTTATAAATTATGTATTGTATAAAGGTGATACTTATATATAATACATACCCTGTTTACTGAAACCTTTACTGTTAATGTATTTTATTGATTTTTATTTCCATGAATAAACGTTATTATTACTATTATTATAAAAGGAAAACAAATAAAGACGACAGGTAACACACATTTAATTTTAGTTTATATAACAATCAAGGAAACTATTTTCTAATTAAAATAACTCTACTAGTTAATTTATTAACTATAAACATATTTCATAATAACAATTAGTCATGATTCATTAATAAGAAATAAATAAAAAGTATTTTAATAGATTGTAATATGTATAATTTCACGACAATATCACTACACGAGTATTCGTTGTTAAGGAACTTCAAGCTCGATTAATAATTTCATTAAGTATACCGTATTTAAGATATTCAAATTTAAAATAGACAAACAACACTATACATTTTTTATAAGCTATGATTTGTGAGAATAATTATAATACGGTTATATTAAAAAGCTACTATTACGGATGTAATTGACAGGAAATGAGTGCCATAAGAAAACTAATTTGAAAGTGTATATAATAATATATTTACTTGGAGGCCGCAATGTTTATCATATTCTACCTATGGTCAACTTTACAAAACAGAATTTTATAAACTTGATGAAATATTAAAAAAGTTTTTATACCACTCCAAAAATAATTATCAAATTCGTCAATATAGTTATCGATTCAATGATTTTCTTATTTGAATGACTACCTATTGAATTAATATTTACCACCAAAAAGAGATATTATTCATAGTATGGGAACCGGCAACTGTCGTTCATAGTATATATCTCAATTACGACACTGATTGCAGTCATGAAAAACACCAGGGTACGCTGAAAAAAAACGAGTCGGCAGGGTCAGTTAATTTCATTAAATTAATAAATCACGAGGCATGCACACGTGGTCTAGATAAGTTACACCTGTCGCCAAACAGAGAAAAATATTGCTTTATGACTTGCTAAAGCGAGAAGGGTGTCTAGAACCTTTAATATATACGAACCACTAGCACTGCAGCAAAGCGACATTATTTCGTGATATATCGTTTTTACAGGTTTACACGCGTTTAAGTTTAACTGCTATATAAAAACTTAACTTATTCTACGACTAATCATTTTTTTTTCTGAATTCAGAACAGAATTCGAAATAAAAAGTTTCTTTGCCTACGGAATTATGGAAGTTAAATAAGTACCAAAATTGAGGCCCACGTTTTGAATGGGACAATATACACTTTTCATTCCATAAACAACGCTATAGTAAGAGGTATTAGTACCGAAAAAAAAAATAAAAAATATCGATTGCGAGGATAAATGTGAAAAAAGGGAACACTGAAAGGTGTTGTTAATGTACGATAGAAATAGGAAACGATAAACTTTCAGTCACAAAAGCATCCGGCCATTCCGGTCTACCGGTTTTCGGTCGAAGTCCTCTCTCAACCATTCGAAAGCCCACTTAGCTTGGACCACTTCAGCACTACACAAATATTTTTTCCAACCACTTCATGTATAAGATTTTTAAAAACATTGGTTAATTATTTTATTCTAACGGTTATAAAAAAATTTACAATACATATTATGGACAATTTCATAGACAATATAATATTTTTTATTTAAAAGCATTATATGTCTACTTTGCATACTATTTACGATGACAGTAGCTATAAGTAGATTTATTAATCAATATTAAACAACTAAACATTACAAAATATGTCTATTCTTTATACGAACTTAACATATTATGAAGAGAAAATATAGGTAAAATAACAAAATAACTGTGCCGCTTATAGGTACATTTTAACGTCGAATGTAAAAAGTCCATATCTATACTTTTTTTTTATTTATTGAGTTAAGCCCGGCAACTATGACCATAAGCTGTTTTTGTTTGTAGAAGTAAGAACGGTTGTAGTTGGAACACGTTTTGTAAATGTGGCAAGGATTTATTGCTAAAAATCCCGGATGGTCACCCATCCGGGAGCTAGCAACACCTGCCGATACGTACATTCAGAGTACAGTTGAGTGTAGGGACCACGCCACTCCATTATACTTATTATTATTTACATTATTTAAATATGTGGTTAAATCAAACTTAAATTATGTTTGAATCTCAAAATAAGAGTTTACTTTTATTTTAGGTACCTACTTCCAAACTATCATACATTTAAACTTTTAGAAATACAAGCAAAATATAATGAAATTCAGAGATGCGGCTCTGATAGTTAACTTAAAATTTAAAATTATTTAACGCACAGTTAAGTTGTTTTACACTATTGATACAGGTTCTGACAAAGAATGGCGACAATTTACTGACCAAAATTTAGTGTGTACCTATTTATGATTATAGGCGTCGTTTAGTTAATTCACGTAACCTATATTATATATTATAGAATAATAATAGATACAAAGTTAAACAGACATTTTTATTTTATTTACGTTTAAACGCAAACGTATACTTGAAGAATAATTTAGATTTGGCACGTAGAAACAAATCGGCAACACATATTTTAAATTGTATAGAAGAAACAGAGAGACACAAGTAGGGCTACATAAATACAAGTATAGGGCTAGGATATAAAGTCCTGAGGGACTGTAAATACACCAAATGACCTGGACATTTGAGATACCCTGGGAACGAACACTTGTGTGGGCTGTAGGTAATTCACGTCTGCTTTTAAACTACAGATTCAACAATCGTTATTTATTATCGTTGGCCGTTGCGCTAGTGAGCATTATTGCCTAAAGCCATAAACCTTATTTTGACCAACAACTCCATACAGTTAAAAGAGTTTTGAACAATTCAATACTCCGTGGTTACACCTACGAAATCCACGAATTCCAGAATAAAAATAAAGTTATTTATAGATATTTAACTCATTAACTGTTAAATCCATAACTTTTCTCAGTAGCATCAAATTGCTTGAATAAAAAGTCCCTTAATATTTAATTATGGTTTTATGTATTTTTTATCAATAATTAAAAATGATTAAATATTTATACTAAAAAAAACTTAATCCATCCATTTGGAACACAATAATAAATTTCACTTAGGTATCATTATTTACAATAACACAATTAGATGATGTATTTTATTTAAATTCATTACACAGACACTTCATAAGCAGACACGTGTCATCATATTTAGACATTAGGTATTTAGGTACCTATAATAGTTATGTTATTTTGGACTAATATTAGATAATGTTAATATTTTCAAATAATAATGTATTTTAATCAAGATAATATGAACTTTGTTTCGCATGAATTATATATTTTAAAAAGTAGGTAAATTAATAATTTGTATAAAAACTAGATCAAAGGATTAAAAATAATTTCAAACATAAAATTAATTTAAGTCATTGTAGCTCTACCTAATGAAAAAATATCGTTAAAGTGCCACTAATTATTTGATCATAGTGATATCAATGACCAACTAATAAACGGAATACAACTCCTATGCATAATAAAATATTAAAATGCTAAAAATATGACGTACAGACACTTGACTTATTAGAAATACATTTGTTTTTATGACGTTACAATAAACACGGAGCAAATGAATACAACTTACTCGTATAATAAATATATTACTATAGGTTGTGAGTTTACCGGGAACAACTTTTTAATGACAATTATTTTTGTCACACGCAAAAGACACTACAAAATTCTCTAGAGGATAAAAAACCAGTGTAAGGTTACATTGGAAATTGTATACCACCTACTGTGCGTATGTACTCTCTGATTGTGTGGAAACAACTTTCAAATCAGCAGTCCGAACGTTAAATTAAGAACGGGGGAAGTGAGAACAAAAAACTTTTGTTTGTCACTCACCTTTGAAACAGTAGTTTTGCAGAACAGTCACGAAGTCTCTTCCAGAAGATGTCACTAACTTTGAGCGGAGGAAGACTGAGGAGTGAAAAAAAATACGGTACGAATTAAATTCCAATATTTTAACAATTTGATTTCTACGAACTCTATTTGCACCAAACAAATTCAATTTTCACGTACATTTTTTATCAAACACGCCAATAATATTATTAAATTGTTTGACTATAATATTAGCAATGATTAATAAATATGACAACATCATCTTTATTCAAATAAGGGTTGATAAATATTTTTGAAATACAAACGCAAATTTACCAGTCTTAATGGTTTTATCTTTGAATATTTAATTGTGATAATTTTGTTTGGATAAAATAAAAAGGAAAGCACCTGAAAAATGTAATGTATTGAACACTTAATGCATAATGTGGGTACATTTAATTAAATTAAAAACACATTTTTAATTATAACATAAAGTAAAAATTTTGAATCTATTATGAAAAAGACCATGTATAATAAAATTTCAAACATTTATAAAATTAAAAATAGTTTTGAAAAATTAGTTTAAAAAAAAAATAAATAATAATTTCTTCATTGTACCTATAGCCATTGATTATGAATACTAAAAGTATTCCTAATCAATCCTATAACTAAATATTCTAGATTCCGGCCGAGTACATTAGATAGAATTTAAATGTTTTTAAATGTCAAATTTAAAACAAGTACATACGTACCTATTATTGCTATTAGTAGAGCTCAAAACGAATTGGGAAATTATAACGAACTAAATTTGAACATGGACTTGTTAATCAATTCGTTCAATAGCACATGTAGACGTACGTGTGTGCATTTTTGTGCGGGTAAAGTGAAATAAATTACGTGTAAAGGATGGGGGACAATAAATTGCTGCGGACAAAATAACAGATATTTTAGCCCATGAAAACCCTGTAGTATAGAGGTGAGATGGAAATAAGTGGAAAATAGAAGGAAATCCAGAAAAGACTAGAAATATATTATACCACCCAATATATCGCCCGTGCATTCTAAACATACAGAGAAAAATTCGTTTTGTACGGAAAACTTTTAACACGTATTTATTACTATTATTTTATATAAATATATGATACGAACAGAGATGAAATACACGCTACAACCTATACGTAACGCAAGATTAATGACCA